>NC_140971.1:49409329-49481829 GCF_056783735.1 Eptatretus burgeri
AAAATCGAGTCGTCAGATACAGGATGTTGGCAAGTGGTGAAAGTGCAGCATCTTTGGGCCGCCATTACGGGATCAGGGATCACTTTTGTCGATACATACACATGTGGAGCAACCTTTTCAAGAATGAACATTGTGAAAAGAAAACAGGGGAAAAGATTGACAAATCAACATTTGAACTGCCTCACATGGATTGCTGTGACAGATTACAAATACTGTATGAAGAGGGTCATAGGGCATCAGGCACACTTCTGCTCATCCAGCTTTGGAAGTAAGTTTTGAAATATAAATTATTGTAGTTTTATTATTGTTGTATTGTTATAGATTTCCCGCCCGTCAGCGTGCAAACGACTGCGTCGAACCAATAGCGGTCGCTTCGCCCACCGAATGGACAATCCAGTCGTGACTTTCTGGAACAATGCCAGAAACCAGTCACGGGTGGGTTTTTAATCCCACCACGGCCCAGTCCGTATTCTACCCACGCAAAACAGGGTCAATCGCCGAATATCGATATACCTAAGTACCATCGCGGGAAACCTACCGAGGGACCGTACCTCGGCGAAGGTCTGCTTGGACACGAACCGCTTAAGCGGTCCATTCCGTTCTGGGATAACCGAGCGGGTATTATTGCCAGACCTCGCCGGACCCGATTCTATTTATCGGCTATTTAAAAACCAACTATATTCCGAGTGCAAGATGGGGCAGTTCAATGAGGGAATGGACGCAACGAACAGGTTTACATTCACACAAGGACATTTATTATAATAAAGCACGTATGCAATTAAACAAGACAAAACACAGATGCAATTATACAAGCAACAAAAGCACGACAAAATAACGACAACCGTCTACTTATTATGTACAGTCACTTGCACTTAACAGCAGTTCCTACTTATTAGACAGGCCCACGGACACACGTATGCACACACACAGCCAAGAAATGGAGGCAGAGGCCTTTAAGAATGAGCTCCAGCTCGGAGGACAGGTGAGCTGAAACCCAGAACCTATCTCAAACCTCTCCACCTCGTGTGGTCTTCAAGTTGTTCAGACCCGGGCTCCAGCGAGAGCGAGCTGGATCCAAATCGCCGTGAGCTGCGATCCTTCCCGAGCTCCCGCGAATCCTCCCGCGCTCCTCAACACGTGCTGGTGAGACGAGGCGCCGATCCTTCCAGTCGATGCGCCAATCCTTGGAGGAACCACCTCCACGAAGAGGTCGATGAGTCGCACCAAGCCAGGAACCAAAATGGAGAACAAAGAGCTCCACAAACCAAGAAGAAGAAGCCACCACTCGCATCTCGAGCCGAGTGACCGGCTTAACTTTCTTCCAAACAGGGCAGCTTGAAGCAAAAAGCTCTCCCGAGCCAAGCAGAAGCCAAAGCTCATGGAACCATCAAAGCAAAAAGCCTCCAAAAAGCCTCCTCCCGAGCCAGGCCTCAGCCGAAGCTCACTGAGCCAGCCGAAGCAAAAAGCTTCCGAAGGCCTCAACCATAATGCAAGCTAAGCAGGACCCGACAGTCTCCTGAACGACTCTCCTCAACTCCCTTCTCCAACTCTGCCCTCTCCAACTCTGCCCCTGAACAAAAGGTAAAGATGTCCTCTTATCCTTCTCCGCCCCCCCCGGTCCTCCACGTCCGGCGTGACTCATGCCCTCGTGATCCATCCCCCCGCTCAACCACGGGTGAGAGGGAGTTGTTGACATCATGAGTCATGGGACGGCAGGGTTCTTCCTCTTCGCAGAAGAGGGTGAGGGATGTCACCATTGTTTCGTTCCCTAACTATTAAATCCATCCGCAGCGCATCTAATCAATTTCTGAACATTTAAACAATGAAAGGTGAGCTATCTAGGGAACACGCACTTATCGACATTGCTGACTAAAGGAACCTGTATGTTGTGTGCAATCGAATTCCCAAATTCGTAACAGTATTATTTTGCTTAAAACATGTACCTTACATACTGTAGGTGGCTTCATATAACATTTTTGGTTTCTAATAATTAAGCCGACATTGTATTATTGCACACCAGACTTCTTTTGAGTTAACCAAGCTGTTATATCACATAATTGCATTATTTTGTGTTGCACGCAGTGTGGCGGCTCTCACACCAATGTGTTATCAGCGAAAGTGGCCCCTCTCGAAAAAAAAAATAGTGAAGATTACTGCTTTAGAACTTTTGATTTACTCCTTATAACCCTTAAGAAATTAGAACCCTTTCTAATTACCCTTTAGCACCCTCTTAAATTACACTTTTGAACCCTTTGGAACTCTTTCTCTTAAGTAGTGATTTTACTGCAGAGGTAACGCAGGTTTGCTAATATTTCCCACTATTTTCTATTGGAATTGAGAGTTGAACAGGCGACTGTGACGGGTTTCTGTGAAGTCGGTGATAGCATGATAAGGGAGCACAAAACGTTTAACATTCTGCTGTTTCGACGTGGGAATGCCCGTTTGCTTTGATGAGCAGGAGGATGAGTAAAAATGGGACGGCTTTGGAAGAGGAGGGGGGATTGTTGAGGGTTTGGGGGGAGGGGTTGAGAACTTCAGTGGGGAGAGAGGGGGAGTTTAGAGGCTTGAGTATGTGTCAGGAATTGCTGCCTTATGGTTTTGAGGGCAAGGTGAGGACTTGCGGTGGAGGGAGGGGTAAATTTCGGACAGAGTTGGGAGTGGGAGGCTGAGGCTTTTTTGTTGAAGTGTTGTAAAAATTGCATGTGCAAGTTTACTCACAGTAAGGATGTGATTGTGTGTGTTTGTGTGTGCGACTGTCGGGGGGCGGGGGGGGTGACGCAATCACCCTATGGGTAATGTGTTCGTACTGCAGAAAGTACGAGCAGGTATGCAGAATGCAAGAACTCGAATTAGATCTGAGCCTTTAAAATCGAGAGTCGAAACTACAAGTTCTGGCTCAGCCATCCACCTACCTCAATCTGGAGCCCAGAACAATCTGAACATGGCTTAACTTCAGATCTCATCAACTCTGCCCCCACTCCCTGCCTTCCATTTTAGTTGAACAGCTTGCTCACACTTCCAGTAGTGCCACATCTGCAGGTGCATTCTTGTGCCCACAAAGCGTGATATCCGTGATCTAAACCAGCCAGCTGTGGCATTTACCATTCAATAAGAAGGACACTCAAGGGAGAAATCATTGCATTTGATGGACAACTAATTCAGTTTGACAACATTGTTGCTTTTATTGCTTCTTCTGGGTTCATTGCCTTGCTTCCAGAATATGGTGCCTTGAGGCAAGCTTTACGTGAAATTGATTTTGGAAACTTTTTTCTCCTTGTAGCTGGACATTGTTGAGAGGAGGGGGAGGGGAGGGGCAAAAATCCACCAAGGGAGTAAGACTCCAGAGAAGGTGAAAGAAAAGCAACAGCCTTTGAAAGATGTAGATAAATTACTTATCATAAATCTCTGATCCATATTAAAACGTCATGTTTCATGCCAGAGCCAAATAGCTTTGGAAAAGAACCTCACCAATGCATGAATATCTCAAGAATCTTCAATGACAAAGTTCTTTGTATCGTAACATGATGAACCAAAAAGATGGATAAAGAAAGTGATGGTCATCTCAATCTCACATATTAAGAGGAAAATGTTGCAACAGGTGTCAGCTGGGATGAGTAAGGCAACCAGTGAGCAGAAGGTAAGCATATATGGTATATGAAGTCAGCATCAGCTAGGAGGTGAGCAAGCAGAAAATAACCTGCAGTGGGCTCTGAATTATTGGAAACACAGATGCTTTGAACAACATAACCATCACCAATGTGGAAGTGAAACACTCATAGTCCATACCCATGGGGATTAAAATGGAAAAGGTCCATCTCAAACAAATCACCTGAAGGGTGTGAGCACATGCTGGTCTCAGGAAGAGTTGGGATGAATCTCTAGGTAATCTTTACAGAGAATCAGAAGCATTGAATGCAACACCTATTTTGGAAAGACAAGATAAATGGTCCCAAGATGGTACTTTCAGAGACGGTGAGTGCCTGCTGCTGGGAGCGTGCAATATCATAAGGCATAAGCTATATGGAAATAAATGAGAGACACAATGGAGGAGTCTCAATGCTATGTCCTGCTCTGTTTGCACAGTGGATATTGAAGATTACTCTGCATCTTTAGAATGGAAAATTGACCATCTTACCTCATTCAAAAACACTATTTGACCGCTGTGTTGACCCTTAGAGTTGGCCATGAATGGTGAGTTTTGAAGTGGAGGTTAATTATTTGAGCAAAAAAGAATGCCTTTATTTAACAGCAATTGCTCCATTCATTTCATCACTATGCTGATGCTTGGCAGAAAACTGACAGGCCCGTAACCCAACATAGATGTATACAGTGTATATGTATATATATATATATATATATATATATATATATATATATATATATATATATATATATATATCTTCTTCTTCTTTCGGCTGCTCCCGTTAGGGGTCGCCACAGCGGATCATCCGTATGATCCGCATAGTGATTTTGGCACATGTTTTACGACAGATGCCCTTCCTGACGCAACCCTGGTCGCCTCTTACGACACAGGGATATGGTACACCAATTTTAACTGGGGTATACACCGGCCCCGTACACTGGTACTCACTTTGCCGACCTCGGAAGGATGACAGGCTGAGTGAACCCCCTGGTGTATTAATTCAGTGGCCCAACGGGGCTTGAACTCAGGACCTTTTGGATCCCAAGCCGCTGCCCTAACCACTGCGCCAACACCAGGCTTTCATATATATAGATATATATATATATATCTATATATATATTTATATATATATATATATATATATATATATATGTATATATATATATATTTATATTTATATATATATATATATATATATATATATGTATATATATATATATATATATATATATATATATATATATATATATACCAGGAAGTGAACTGCACAGAAGGTTCTATCATAATCTATCAATTAGGCCATTTAACATACAGCAAAAAAGTATATATATATATATATATATATATATATATATATATATATATATATATATATATATATATATATATATATATATATATATATATATATATATACATACACATATACCATTCCTACTACCAGCATGGCTGTCATAGCCATGATGGAGACAGCATGAAATTCCCCATGTTATTATTTATCGAGTCAAAGAGTATTGTAATTTCGAACGAGTGTGCAAATCTCATGAGATCACATCAATATTTGATTTATAAATCCAGAATGAGTGTGTCATCAAAGCACCATGTATGCCAGGGTGCCTTTTAAGAGGAGTCTGCAGACATCAATTACCAATTTTCATCTGATTTTCAAATGGAATACAACACTTTTAATTAAATAAACATGCCTTGTGATCCATGCTTATCAATTTTTAATATGCAAGGCAAATTAGTGTCTTACAACTCAATTACCCGACAAATAATTAAGCCTCATCAATAAATTGATGAAGTGTGTGTGTGTGTGTGTGTGTGTGTGTGCGTGCGTGCGTGCGTGCGTGCGTGCGTGCGTGCGTGCGTGCGTGCGTGCGTGCGTGCGTGTTTATTGGAGAGTTCCACTAGAGCTTTCTGATGTTGAATGTGATATGTTGAAATTATCATCATGTCCTCCTTAATTGATTCGGATAATTAACTAAAAAGAACCTGGAAGGATTCCAACGTTTTAAACACACAACATATTAAGGTGTACAGGGCAGCTTGATGGGTCCTTCCACAGCATGGCAATGTAATTAAAAAAAATAACGAAAAAAATAGCAATTAGATATTGCAGACCCAGGTCAGGACTTGGTTTGTGTTGTGTATTTTGTGTGGCAAATAAATGGAAGGATGTACTAAATGAAGTCATTGATTGCAAATAAAAGGTCTAAATGGTCGAGACGTAAATGTGTAAAGGTCAAAGGTCTGAAAAGTTGTTAAAGTCAAATGGTCTGAATGTCTAAAGGGTGAAAGGTGGAAAGGTCTGAAAAGGTCTAAAGGGTGTCCTGTAATTTAATGTCAAAATGGTTGGAATTGTCTGAAGGGGTTTAAAGGGTCTTAAAACGTCTAAACAGGACCTAACGGGAATTAGAATGTCCGAAAGGTGTGAAAGTCTAAAAGATAGAAAGGATTCTAAGAGTCGAAGAGGGTCTAAAGGGGGTAACGGGGTGGAAAAGGTCGTTTGGGTACTTGGGCTCTTTTCGGTCCTCGGGGTTGTTTGGGCCTTTTGCGCTTTCTGGGACTTTTGGGTCTCAAAGGGGTCTTTGTGTTGTAAAGGGTCTTTGGTTTCTTCAGGGTCGAATGTAATTCATACACATACCCACATTCAGACAAATGAAAAAGCACTCATAGAGCGACACGTAGCAAAACAGACCAAAGTAGAACGGCTCTCGGAAGAGTGCATACGTCTGCCAGGCTGATTAGTCAGATTTTCACACCTTTCGGACCTTCTAATTCCCCATAGACTCCTTTGACCGTTAGGTCCTTTTTAGACGTTTTAAGACCCTTTAAACCCCTTCAGACAATTCCAACCATTTTGACCTGAGATTACAGGACACCCTTTAGACCTTTTCAGACCTTTCCACCTTTCACCCTTTAGACATTCAGACCATTTGACCTTAACAACTTTTCAGACCTTTGACCTTTACACATTTACGTCTCGACCATTTAGACCTTTTATGTGCAATCAATGACTCTTCATTTAGTACATCCTGCCATTTATTTGCCACACAAAATACACAACACAATTGATGATTTTTAGAAGTTTGACCTTGAGTTGACCTTTGACCATTTGACCTCAAAAGAGTTTGTTTTCCAAATTCAGTGATGCACAATGCAATGGCTGCTAAATTTCATCATCCCGACACTCCACCCATCCACGTAGACCCCCTTAATGAGTGCAGATTTTGTTGCCGCCGATAAACTTTGGTGCATCACAGGCGATGAAGGTTGTGATCAAGTTTCATCGAAGTCGTGTATTTGGTTCAAGCGATAATGACTGAAGTGTTTACGGACTGACTTACTGACCTACGGACGTTGCTCAATCGCATAAGCTCACCTGACTCAAATCCAGGTGAGATAAAAAAATAAATGAAAATAAATAAATGAAAAAAAGAAAGAAAGAAACAAATGAAAGTGAGAGACCCAAGACAATGGGGAAGTATGGTTCGTTGTTGCTTACAATGTGCAAGCATAACCCGCTAGTAGACATAGAGATAGACATGTACGTGAACACACACACACACACACACACACACACACACACACACACACACACACACACACACACACACACACACACACACACGTTTTCATTTCAGCTGTTTTCATCACATGTAGTTGAGTATAAAGTGGATGAGCTTTCCGTTTGGGGATGCTTCCTAGTTTACAGACATTTAAGGATAGTTTTGTGATTTTGTTTCCTCCCCTGCCTCCACTCCCCTCCGCACACTCTCCCCACAATCTCCTTTCTCTACACCTCCCACACTCGATCCAATCTGTTCCTTCCTCGTCAAGAAAACTGTTCGTTTTGCATTTTCTCAGTTCCAGCAGCGCACACCAAAAACACGTTAATTTCCACAGTGGTTCGGTGTATTTATGACTTACACATGGGGTACGTGATAATTACATGTTGCCAAGGTTAAAATCCGTCACGTTTGAAACGTGCTTGTAACTCGACAATAACTTTCAGGTCGGTTCCACATCCGCAGTGCTCAACCACTTTAACGTGCGGCTTTTTGAAGGCTTTGTGACCACTTTTTTTTTTACTGTTGATGACGTCGACATGCGTCACCACCACACTTACGTCACAGCGTCATCACTCGGCTTACGTGGAAGTCCGTTGGACGATTGATGTGAGCACATTAAATGAGTACACCCCTCCTCACCTCCTCACGACCTCACCCCTCTTCCCCTCCCAGAGAGCGGAGGGCATCACCATGGAGATCTCAATCACAGGACAATTTAACCTTGAACCGAGGAAGAGGAAGAAGAAGAAGAGGCCGAGTTGCTGTTTCTTTGCAGGTTCCTCCAAGTGGACTCCCTACTGTCCTCGTCGTCATGACAACCATATCCCGAGACTCCATAATAATTATCCTGACGTCACGCAATCTCTGCAGGATACGAGTGTTATAAACGAACCCTTTAAAATGATTGAATCCATAATGAAAAGCAAACGGACGAATCACGTGAACTGCATTTATAAACATAAATCACTCCTGGCATACGTCATGCGTTCGGATGACGTCATGGTGTTTATATATGACGTGTGCAAGTAGTAGGCGTGAGTCACGGGACAATATATGGCGTGCAAAATCATATAATCCATTGAAGAACCACCGATCCGTGTCAGGTAACACACAGGTATCCTCAGGTGACGCCTCTCGGGGGATTCTCTGAGGAGTTGGAGACGCATGAAGGTCAGGGCGGTGTGGAGAGGTGGTGTGGGAGGGCGGTGTGGAAAGGTGGGTAGTTGTTGGTTGGTGGGGTGTAGTGTGGGAGGGCGGTGTGGAGAGGTGGGTGGTTGTGGATCGGTGGGGTGCAGTGTGGGAGGGTGGTGGCGGAGGGCGGTGTAGAGAGGTGGGTGTGGAGAGTCGGTGTGGGAGGGCGGTGTGGAAAGGTGGTGTGGGAGGGCGGTGTGGAAAGGTGGGTAGTTGTTGGTCGGTGGGGTGCAGGGTGGGAAGGCTGTGTGGAGAGGTGGTGTGGGAGGGTGGTGGGGGAGGGCGGTGTGGAGAGGTGGGTAGTTGTGGGTCGGTGGGGTGCAGTGTGGGAGGGCTGTGTGGAGAGGTGGTGTGGGAGGGTGGTGGGGGAGGGCGGTGTGGAGAGGTGGTCTGGGAGGGCGGTGTGCAAAGGTGGGTAGTTGTTGGTCGGTGGGGTGCAGTGTGGGAGGGCGGTGTGGAGAGGTGGGTAGTTGTGGGTCGGTGGGGTGCAGGGTGGGAAGGCTGTGTGGAGAGGTGGTGTGGGAGGGTGGTGGGGAGGGCGGTGTGGAGAGGTGGGTAGTTGTGGGTCGGTGGGGTGCAGTGTGGGAGGGCTGTGTGGAGAGGTGGTGTGGGAGGGTGGTGGGGGAGGGCGGTGTGGAGAGGTGGTCTGGGAGGGCGGTGTGCAAAGGTGGGTAGTTGTTGGTCGGTGGGGTGCAGTGTGGGAGGGCGGTGTGGAGAGGTGGGTGGTTGTGTGTCGGTGGGGTGCAGTGTGGGGGGGTGGTGGTCCTCGCCAATATCAATCATCCGTGACGTCAGTCGTGTGGTAACAAGCAACATTGATGCGCATGACGTATCGGGTGATCATGAAAATGGCATCGCTGCGGCGGTGGAGAGGGGAGGGATGGGATTAGGGAGGCCAAACCTGCAGCGTGGAAACGATCGCCCTGCCGTCCAGAAGGCGCACGGTGCAGCAGAGGTCGGCGGCGTGCGGCGCCCTCGATCCGGCCATTCGGAACCTCAGCATCCCTGACCGCACGTCGGCGACACCTGCGCTGGCGGGTCCGTCTCGTGCCCCTCGGAGCCCGCGCGCTCTCGCTCTACCATTAGCCCCGCCCGCGTCGCGTCATAACTCGCGCCGCCGGGACCCAGATCGCATCCGTCAAGCCGGGACCCAATTAGCGCTCCCCGCCGGGACTTGCAAAGCCGGCACAGATCTCGAAAAAAGGTGGCGTTTCATTGGCAGCCCCGAGTACGGTTTATCACACCGACCTCCGTCGATACATTTTGTAACCGTTCATGTAAAATAACGTATTTTAATATATTGTTGCGAATTCGCGCCCGCCGGCGTGCGGACGGCCACGTAACTCGGATCGCGGCACGTCGCCCACCGGACGGACAATTCAGTCGTGACCCTCCGGGAACTATCGCCCGGAGCCAGTCACGGGTGGGCCTTTCGGCCTCACCACAATCGTACCAATCGGCCACCAGCGGAGGATAGGGTTGTTCGCCAAACTCGACCTACCTTAGTACCCACGCGGATGGTAAACCGGATGGTAAACCGGGCGATCGTACCTCGCCGCAGGTCGACTCCGGACACGAGCCGCTTGGGCGGCCCGTTCCGTACTATCGGGATAACCGAGCGGTGTTATCGTCGACCTCGACGGTTCAGATTATTTACCGGGCGTTTTGCACCCACTCCGAACCCTTTACGTGAAGCAGGATGGAGAGTAAATTAAAAGGAATGAGACGAAGCGAAACAGGCACAGTTCACACAATGCACATTTATTTCCCGGCACACGGAAAGCACGTATATACAGCCATACAGTCAAAATGCACATAAAGCAACCAAAACAATAAAAGCAACAACAACGCAGAGTTAATACCGACTACGCGCACACACGGCAACACATACAGCTTTACTTCGCAGACGGCGCCAACACACATTTACACAAAAGCAAAGGAAAGAAGCCA
Organism: Eptatretus burgeri; assembly: GCF_056783735.1. Taxonomy (NCBI): domain Eukaryota; kingdom Metazoa; phylum Chordata; class Myxini; order Myxiniformes; family Myxinidae; genus Eptatretus; species Eptatretus burgeri. Next base: position 49,419,689 of record NC_140971.1, read on the forward strand.
CCCTCATAGACAAGGAGGCAGACAGGCCTGTAGGCCAAATGTGCACGTGATCTGGAGGAGCGGCCAGGTCCGCGAGACCGGGGGGGGGGGGTCCTACCCGCATCTTCGTGACGCGTTGGCGGGCGAGCCGCAAATGTGGCCGCGCGGCTGTGCCCCGACTCCGTGCTCCTTGGCGGGTTTTGTTGGCACGACGTTTGGAGTGAGGTGGGAACGGGGCCCCCTTTTGCACGATCTCAGCGCGGGGGGAAAGGAGGAATTGTTGAGGCCCTGGGGGAGGAGAGTGGCTGGCTGGCTTGGGTCCCGCGACAAGATGAGCGATTCCCCACACCGTAACCTCGTCGCCGACCGCCGTCCTTCTCACCTCGGACCCGAGCTCCTTTGCCTGCAGTTCCACCGCACGCACTCTCCTCACCCGACCGACTCGACTCTGCCACTCCCTTCAGTTCCGCACTCTCCTCACCCGACCGACTAGACTTTTTCACTCTCCTCACCCGACCAACTCGACTTTTTCACTATCCTCACCCGACCGACTCGACTTTTTCACTCTCTTTACCCGACCGACTCGACTCTGCCCCTCTCTTCGCCTTTTTATAGGCGGGCAGGAGAAGCCAGTATGCAAATATTCGGATCAGAATGACCTCGGGGGCGGAGCCATGCTCGCCCATTGGTCGGAGGAAACGGGGGCGTGAACCTCCCCTGATCCTAGAATTTGCATATATCGACTTCACACACGCACCTGGAGGCAGGGCCAAGCTGCCCCGCGCTCGCTAATTGGACGGAGGAAAAGTGGCGTGTAACGTTTTTGATCCGAATTTTCCCTCGGAAAGGCCGCTATTCGCGCTCGCGGCTCGGTGCGCTCAGCACCAATCGCCGAACGGACCCGAGACAGCCCGACGTTCAGTGTTCACAGGTGGTGCGGGAATGGCCGTAGAAGGAGAGAGGTGAAGGTGGTGGAGGGTTTTCGGTGGTGGTTTGATGGTTATGGTGCCGTTTGGGAATGGCGGTGGTGCGATGATGTGGGAGCGTAGATGGTGGCGGTGGCGTGGTTGTTGTTTGATGGCGGTTGAGACGTGGTTGGTTCAAAATAAAGATAGAACAGAAAAAATGGCGAACTCAAAGCGTCGCAGCCCGGATGAATCACATAAATTCCCTCGATACAACGGGTTTGGGCTAACTTCACATGTACTTAGAGATATCTCACCTGAGGGCCCTTTATGGTGTAATGCGAATTTCCACAGCCGTAACAATATCAATCAGCATGAAGTGTGAACACGTCACACAAGGGTCAGTCAGTTAAAAACTCCGACATCATCGTCGGTTATTACACTGTCACTTGGGCGGATACGGCAACCTGTACTATATGGTGACACCTGTTGCAGAAAGCTTAAAATACAAGTGCGATACCTTTGCACGAACCTGGCGGCAAATGCCGATTCGACCATAATTCAGTTGTGAAATCGGTGTGGTGGTTGCATCATTTATTGAGGTCACCGCTTTGCCACTGTGAAGCAGGCATTTGTAACTTGGTCCGACTCACAATTAAAACCACCAGGGAACTCGGTAGGGCGCACACCTCCGCCCCGTAATGCCTGATCCACGAGAACAATCTCTCAATGGTGAATAATCACTTGTAAAAATTATCAGATCTGGATTCGGATTCGGATCTTCACCAAAATCGAAACAATTCGTCCTTGTCACACAAACAACATGTCCACCAAGTTACATCCGAATCCGTCCACAACGTTTTTGAGAAATCGTGCTATACTGTACATCTGTTTACTCCTATCTCTAAATGGTGAAGAATCAATTTTAAAAATTATAGTCGTCGGATCCGGATCCAGATCTTCAAAATCGAATCAGTTCGTCCTTGTCACATACCGAACCTGTCCACAACTTTGTTTTTAGATATCTTGCACACAAACAAACAAACAGACAAACAAACAAGCAGTCATAGACTGGTGCTTACGAAATCGTCAACTTGACCTCTGACCTTGTCGAATAAAAGCTGTCTCGAGAGAAGGTAGCGACGCAAATAAGAAGTTTCTACGATGATTCTGTACCAAACCATCATAAATCGAATGTTTGACCTCACTGTGACCTTGACCTTTGACCGATTTTGACCAAAATCTAATCAGCGCTAGCCATCACCCTCCTGAATCACGTGGTGTAAGTTGACATTGGTAGCTTCTTCCGTTCGCGAGTTGTAATTTTTTTTTGATGTTTGACCTCACTGTGACCTTGACCTTTGACAGATTTTTACCAAAATCTAATCAGCACTAGCCATCACCCTCCTGAATCACGTGGTGTTATTTGACATTGGTAGCTTCTTCCGTTCTCGAGTTAGCGTGCCGACAAACAAACAAACAAGCAGTCATAGACTGGTACTTACAAAATCGTCAACTTGACCTCTGACCTTGTCTAATAAAAGCTGTCTCTCGAGAAGGTAGCGACGCAAACCAGAAGTTTCTACGATGATTCTGTATCAAACCATCAAAAATCATAACGTCGACCGAAGCAAAAATCTCCATTTCTCCAAACAATTATACCTTAACGTAACTCAACGACGCGTCTGCTCGAGCGCACTGCATCATGGGACGACCCGTGACGTGCCGAGTGAAATATTTTTTATACAATCTTAAAACGTCTCCAAAACATCCGATTTTTACCAGAATTTCCACCACCGAGTTTTAAGCGTCCTAAGCGATCGCAAAAACCGAAGACAAAATTAAAATCGAAGTTAAAATGGAGTCGTAACGTCGAGCGAAGCAAAAATACTCCATTTCTCCACGTGAATTTACGGAATTATGTTTGACCTCACTGTGACCTTGACCGTTGACCGATTTTGACCAAAATCTAATCAGCACTAGCCATCACCCTCCTGGAATCACGTGGTGCAATTTGATATTGGTAGCTTCTTCTGTTCTCGAGTTATCGTGCTTACAAACAAACAAACAAACAAACAGAAGGCATCAATATACTTACGAAATCTTTAGACTTCGTAAGTAACAAACACAAACAAACAAACAAACAGAAACGGAACTGATCAATATACTTACAAAACCTTTTGATTACATAAGTAACAAGCAGTCATAGACTGGTACTTACGAAATCGTCAACTTGACCTCTGACGTTGTCTAATAAAAGCTGTCTCTAGAGAAGGTAGCGATGCAAAGCACAAGTTTCTACGATGATTCTGTACCAAACCATCAAAAATCGAATGTTTTGGATGTTTGACCTCACTGTGACCTTGACCTTTGACCGATTTGGACCAGAATCTAATCAGCGCTCGGCACCACCCTCCTGAATCACTTGGTGTAATTTGACATTGGCAGCTTCTTCCATTCTCGAGTTATCATTTTTTGGATGTTTGACCTCACTGTGACCTTGACCTTTGACCGATTTTGACCAAAATCTAATCAGCACCCTCCTGAATCACGTGGTGTAATTTGACATTGGTAGCTTCTTACGTTCTCGAGTTATCTGTACCAAACCATCAAAAATCGAATATTTGACCTCACTGTGACCTTGACCTTTGACCGATTTTTACCAAAATCTAATCAGCACTAGCCATCACCCCCCTGAATCACTTGGTGTAATTTTACATTGGTAGCTTCTTCCCTTCTCGAGTTATCGTGCCTACAAACAAACAAACAAACAAGCAAACAGAAACGGAAGTCATCAATATACTTACGAAATCTTTATATTTCGTAAGTAACAAACACATAAACAAACAAACAAACAGAAACTGAAGTCATCAATATACTTACGAAATCTTTAGATTTCGTAAGTCACAAGAAGATGTTGTGCACTGCAGAGATACTTGCAAAATCCATAAAACAAGAGATTTGAGATTTGAAAGTTAAAAAATTGACCTCAAGAATAATTCATGGTTGAATTCAGTGACCTGAAACATAAATCCTCTTCAAATTTCAAGTGAATCGGAGGAAAATCGAGGATTTTAGAAATTCGGCCTACTTTGTCCTTTTGGACCAATTTGACCTCCAAAACAATTGGTTGGTTGAATTCAGTGACCTGAAATATAAATCCTCTTCAAATTTCAAGTCAATCGGATGAAAATTGAGGATCTTATAAATCTTACCCAAGTTGTTGACCTGCTGACCTCAAAATCAAAAGGCAATGTTTTACCTTGTGACAAACTCTACCACGTGGTGAAGTTTCGTCAAGATCGGTTTAAAATTGTGACATGTAGGCCATAAACAGACAGACAGACAGACACACACAGAAAGATAGACAGACAGACAGACAGACAGACAGACAAGCCGGTAGGCGACGAGGATCGAATCGCTGGATCGAAGTGCTGGATACGATGTTTTTCATTCTGACCGATCCACCGACGAAGATTCATTGCCAAGATGTATTGGTTCACATACAATTGTTCCTCTGCCTGGCAAGATTTTTCCAACTGGCACTCCTCATAAAAAATGACGGTAAATAGACACCCTATTTTTGAAGGACTACCATGTGAAAAATAAAACCTCAATCAAAAATCGGCTCGAGTAAAATTTTCTAAATATCTGGAAGTGTTTAATTCCGAAGCTTCGTTTCTCCACATTCAAAACTGAAGGACAAGTATTGAAAATAGGGAACGCGGTTTTTCGGCCACTGCATAGCAACCGGTGGTTCCCAGGCAACGAAATTCAAACGCGCACACTCCCAGACCATATGGCACATGTTGGCAAAGTTTCATCGAAATCGGTTCGCTGGTTCGTGCTGTGGAGCCTCGCGTTGCACACACACACACACACACACACACACACACACACACACACACACACACACACACACACACACACACACACACACACACACACACACACACACACACACAGAAACCCGACAATAAGGGATATCTAGCATATATAGCGAATCCAACAGAATAACAAAATGGACGAACCAAGATGAATATCCTTGGAAAATCAAACAAACGGACAAAGGGGTGAATAATTCACGTCACGATTCACACGTGATGTGGGGTGCTGCTGTGTGACGTCACACACCGTCCAAGACCCGTTTGAGCGAGAGAGGGCGCCATCGAACGAGATCGTCGCTGAAATGCTCGTGGTGGTGAAAGCATGCACGTACCGCGGACACGTACGGCGGTGCTTCGAACTTGGGCGTTGGATGTGTACTTAGACCATGAGTGAAGGTCACACGAGCGGGACGAGCACCATCGTCATCTTGATGGGCGTTTGCGGATGCGGCAAGTGAGTGGCGGAACGGCATGGCGTTTGGCCTCCTTTGTTGGTTGTTTACACGTGCTTTCTGCTTTTCTTTAAGACTACTCCATGCACATTGTTACACTGTTGCACTACGAGGGTGTTGCATCGCAAAGGGCGCCGTCCCCTCGCATGGACATTAAGCCGGGTGTCCTGTCTGCTAGCATTAGCGGGTGGACGTTAAAGATCCCACGGTGTCCTTCACCGCTTCTTTCTTCCTTGTAAGTAAGCGAGTAAACCTCATAGTAATATAACATAGTAACATAACATAGTTGGAATCCTCATAGTAAGCGAGCTGTCGCCACCCCTGTGAACAAACTACAAATTCCTTCTCTGACCAACTTGGGGCACTGCATCAGAGGCACAGATGTGCCCACACCCCAGTGAATGATGCCACCCACACCCACGTGCTGCCGATGGCAGAAGAAGTAGCGAGACATTTAACAAGCTCAAATGAGCTAAGATCCTCGTCCTCAATGATGACGTCATAAAAACGAATACGACGTCATTGTGATGTATCAGGTTTGCGATAAATTATCTGTGCTTATGCCCGGCTTGATTCCCGCAAACAAAATTCAAACAGCTTGCCTCGTTTCGGAGATAATGGTATAGGCGATTTCCATTAGTGGCGATATTATGACGTCAACTTTTTTTCAAGGAAGAATTTCCAAAATCTGAGATGGTTACTGCCTGCGCGTGGGCTTTCTGCATATACATGGCAAGTTTCACAAAGATCCGATGAAAACTCTGGGTTGTGAAACAAAAAAATGTCAAAAAGTAGGAATGACGTCATAAATATTGACATGACGTCATAGTGATGCATCATATGTGCGGTAATTCATCTCTGCTAATGCCCTGTTCGATTCGCACAAACAGAATTCAAAAAGCTTGCCTAATTTCGGAAATAATGGTATAGGCGATTTCCATTAGCGGCGATATTATGACGTCAACTTTTTTTCTCGGAAGAATTTCCAAAATCGGAGATGGTTACTGCCTGGGCGTGGGCTTTCTGCATATACCTGGCAAGTTTCACGAAGATCCGATGAAAACTCTGGGTTGTGAAACAAAAAATGTCAAAAAATAGGAATGACGTCATAAATATTGACATGACGTCATAGTGATGTATCATATGTGCGGTAATTCATCTCTGCTAATGCCATGTTCGATTCGCACAAACAAAATTCAAAAAGCTTGCCTAATTTCGGAAATAATGGTATAGGCGATTTCCATTAGCGGCGATATTATGACGTCAACTTTTTTTCTCGGAAGAATTTCCAAAATCGGAGATGGTTACTGCCTGGGCGTGGGCTTTCTGCATATACCTGGCAAGTTTCACGAAGATCCGATGAAAACTCTGGGTTGTGAAACAAAAAAATGTCAAAAAATAGGAATGACGTCATAAATATTGACATGACGTCATAGTGATGCATCATATGTGCGGTAATTCATCTCTGCTAATGCCCTGTTCGATTCGCACAAACAGAATTCAAAAAGCTTGCCTAGTTTCGGAGATAATTTTTTCGGCGATTTCCATTAGCGGAGATATTTTGACGTCATAACTTTTTTCAAGGAGGAATTTTCAAAATCGGAGATGGTTACTGTGTGCGCAGGGTATTTTTACATATACATGCCAAGTTTGAGGAAGTTTCGATGAAAACTGTAGGCTGTGAAACAAAAAAGTCCACAAGAAGAAGATGAAGAACAACAACATGAGTAAGACTTGGAGATCCTCCACGAGGATATGAAAATATCCCACAATGTCTTTTTCAATTATCCAGGCACCCTGAACAAATTTCAAATTTCCCACAACATGGTAGGCAATGGCAAACCACCTAGTATCACCCTCGCCAAGAGACTGCTTCAGCAACCCTGAACTTGCTCTTGGGGCAGCAAACAATAGAGAAGCTTGTTTGTTTTTTTGATTTGTAAATAATTAATTCATTCATGCATCAGGCTCTATGCAGAGTGTAGATACTGCCAAAGCAATTTCTATGGCTCGGGTTACAATTCTGGTCGACACTCAGACAGGAAATCAGGGGGCAGGAATTGAGAATTTGTCCGGGGTGCCGGAGATAGCTCACCTCCTCCGGAAGGTGCCGTGGGATCTTTACGTATGCCGGCAGACATGACGTTCGGTTTAACGTCCATCCGAGGGACGGACGGCGCACACATTGATGAATTGTCCTGCTGATGAAGCACCGAGATGTCGGCTTGTAGCTGGGTCAGCATTTGAAGCCAGGCAAGACGTCTCGACGACGAGTGGGCACACCTCCAGGGTATCGGCCATCCTGTCCAGTCCTTTGTAAATCACATTAATTATATTTTCTTTTGCAGGTCCACTGTGGGTCAAGAGCTAGCTAAAAAGGTACAATCACTTCGACCATTCTCATTTACATCATGCATACGATGAATTAATCACATTTTCAGTCATTAAAATTGATCTGTAATTGGAATTGTTATGTTATTTGTGATTGGTCGGTTATGTTATTGGCAACATCAATGGATGAAGGATTAAAAAAAAATAATTCTGAATTCACTTTCCCTGCCACCTTTTTGTTGATATATATATATATATATATATATATATATATATATATATATATATATATATATATTTGCGAATTCGCGCCCGCCGGCGTGCGACCGGCCACGTAACTCAAATCACGGCACGTCGCCCACTGGACGGACAATTCAGTCGTGACCCTCTCGGAACAACGCCGGGAGCTAGTCACGGGTGGGTCTTTCGACCTCACCACAATCGTGCCAATCTGCCACCCACGTAGGATAGGGTTGTTCGCCAAACTCGACCTACCTAAGTACCTACGCGGATGGTTAATCGGGCGATCGTACCTCGCCGCAGGTCGACTTCGGACACGAACTGCTTAAGTGGTTCGTTCCGTACTGCAGAGATAACTGAGCGGAGTTATCGTCGACCTGGATGGTTCAGATTAGTTACCGGGAACTTACACCCACTACCAATCTCTTACGCGATGCAGGATGGAGAGTCAATAAAAAGAAAGGAGACGAAGCAGAGCGGGAACAGTTCAACAAGCAAGCATTTTATTGCGCGACACACGGACACAAAGCAAGTACGTATATTCAGTCACAGAAATAATAATAAAAGGCACGTATTCAAGCACAGAAAGAAACAGTAAAAGAGAGATACTACCAACTAAGACCGACACACGGCAACACTTACACAGTTTTACTTAACAGACGGCGCCACCACAAGCATTTACACAAAAAGTAAAGGAAAAAGAGCCACCCTCATAGGTGAGGAGGCAGACAGGTCCGTAGACCAAATGTACGTGGATCCTGAAGGATCGGCCAGGTCCACGAGACCGGGGAGGTCTTACCCGCATTCTCGTGACGCGATTGCGGGCAAGCCGCAATATTCGCGCCGCTGCGCCCCGACTCCGTGCTCTGGCGTGGTCGGCAAGTCCTCTCCGGCGTGCTCCGCGCGAGCGGTCTTGTTGGCACCACGTTTAGGGTGGGGGAGGAACGGGGACCCCTCGGCACTATCTCAGCACGAGTAGAGGGAGGGGGAATCGTTGATGCTCAGGGAGAGGGGTATGGCTGGCTGGCCTGGATCCCGCGACGAGTCGAGCGACCCCCACACCGCAACCTCGTCGCCGTCCGCAGTCTTCTCTGTAACTCCTCCGCAACTTCTCTCCAAGCTCAACTTCACCCTCTTTTAGTTCCACACTTCTCCCGCTCTCAACTACCGCGCGCGAGTCGCCTTGCGCTCGTATCTTTATAGGTCTCAGGAAGAGCTGATATGCAAATATGCAGATCAAAACGCGATTTGAGGCGGGGCCACGCCACCCTCTGTTCAGCCATTGGTCGGGCAAAAAGGGGCATGAACCTCCCTTGATCTGCATATTTGCATAAACGGACTTCACATACACGCGCTTGGAGGCGGGGCCAAGCCACCTCGCGTTCGCCCATTGGACGGAGGGGAAGTGGGCGTGAAGCATTTTGGATCCGAATTTTCCCCTCGGAAAGGCCGCCATTCGCGTTCGTGACTCGGTGCGTTTGGCACCAATCGCCGAATGGGCCCCAGACAGCCCGACGTTCAGTGTTCACAGGTGGTGCGGTTGTTGGTTGTGAAGGAGAAAGGCGAAGGTGGTGGAGGGTTTTCTGTGGTGGTTTGATGGTTATGGTGTCGTTTGGGAATGGCGGTGAAGCGATGTTTGCGGGATGGAGTTGTGAAGGTAAAGGTAGTGGCTGTTTGCGTTGTTGGCGGCATAATGGTCGAAAATAACAATAGAGAAAGAAAAAATGGCTAACTCAAAGCGTCGCAGCCCGGATGAATCATATAAATTCCCTCTATACAATGGGTGTGGGCTAACTACACATGGACTATCGAGATATCTCACCTGAGGACTCTTTATGGTGTAATGTGAATTACCACAACCATAACAATATATATATATATATATATATATATATATATATATATATATATATATATATATATATATATATATATATATATATATATATATATATATATATATATATTCAGAGCAAACGAGAATGGCACTCGGTGGAGTGCATACCTCCACCAGGCTGAACAGTTTACGTTTTGTACCCCACTGAGAGGCCGGATCTGTATCCACATCCTCTAGTTTGTCACCCACCCAACTCATCCACATAGTTTTGTCATTATCCACAATGGTGAAGAATCACTTGAAAAATTATAGGAGCTGGATCCAGATTTTCACCGAAATCTAATCAATTTGTCCTTATCACACACCCAACTTGTCCACCAAATTTCATCCGAATCCGTCCACAACTTGTTGAGATATCCTTTTTACAGACAAACAGTCAGAGTTGAAAATATAACCTCCACCCACCTTCGGTGGTGGAGGTAATTAGGGCAATGGTATGGCATGGGTTATCATTGACAAGCCTCGGTGGCCTTCATGGTTAAGAGTATCCGCTCCAAGTCTGGGAGGTTGGCGGTTTGAATCCTGGCCGAGTCATGTCACAAGACTAAACATTGTACTTAAACAAGGAACTTTGTCACAGGAAGAGGCCATTCGGCCTCTCATGCTTGCACTGCACCAACCCGAGTATTGTCACTCATCCACCCACGAGCTACCTACCATCCACACAAGACAATATCCCCATACCCCTCTATTTCCAATGCATCCAGGTACCTATCTGGATCCCATTTAAATGTTTCCACGCCCTCCGCTGCCACGACCTTACGGAGTAGACGATTTCATGTATTAACCACTCTCCGACTGAAAGATTCTGCCTTAAAACTGTCCTTACTCTCATATTCTTTACCTTCAAGCTCTGCCCCTGGTCTGAACGCTGTCCATTCTGCAGAAAAATTATTCAGCACCTATCTTGCCCACACCATTCATTGTCTAGGTGTCTGGGAAGCCCTGGAATCCTCATAGCTATCTAGAAAGTCCTGGAATCAACCTTGTAGCTTGATGCTATACCCTGTCGATGTAGCTATATCCCTCCTTACATCCAGTGACCAAAAACAGTTCACAACATTCTAGATGAAGGCTCACTCAAGTCCGATATGTATATTATATATATATATATATATATATATATATATATATATATATATATATATATATATATATATATATATATATATATATATATATATAGAGAGAGAGAGAGAGAGAGAGAGAGAGAGAGAGAGAGAGAGAGAGAGAGAGAGAGAGAGAGAGAGAGAGAGAGAGAGAGAGAGAGAGAGAGAGAGAGAGAGAGAGAGAGAGAGAGAGAGAGAGAGAGAGAGAGAGAGAGAGAGAGAGAGAGAGAGAGAGAGAGAGAGAGAGAGAGAGAGAGAGAGAGAGAGAGAGAGAGAGATATATATATATATATATATATATATATATATATAGTGTTAACACTACATCGTTTGATTTAGAATTTATCCCCTGACGAATTAAATACAATCTAAAACCCCATTTGCTTTACCTCTAGCTACCTGGCATGTCCTGTCTGTTCATTCCCCCACACCCCCTCCCCCTGTCCATATATATATATATATATATATATATATATATATATATATATATATATATATATATATATATATATATATATATATATATATATATATATATATATTACCACCCACAGATCCTTCTGCTGTGCAACACACTCCAAAATTGCCCCTTGCATCATCTAATCCCCATTTTCATTATTCGTATCCATCACCAGCACCTTATATTTATTTACGTTAAACTGCATATGCCAATCTTCTGCCCAATCTATGCAAGTATCAGTACTTTCCTGAATCTGATCACCACCCCCTCTGCTATCCACCGTACCTTCAAGCTGTGTATCAACTGCAAATTTGGAAAGCCTACTGATTGATGTAAATTATGATTAAAAACGGTGCCGCAACTGATGCTTGAGGTACCCCACCACTTACTTGCTCCCAGCCAGACATACTCCCACTCACAGCCACTCTTTACTTCCTACCATTAATCCAGTTAACTAATCGACTAGCCATTCCATCAGCCCAAACCTTAACTAACAGCCTCCTATGTGGTACCTTATGCCTGGTGTTGGCTTTGCGGTTAAGGTGGCTGGCTTGGGACCGAAGGGTCCTAAGTTTGAGCCCCTCTCAGCCGTTGAATGAACACCAGGTGGGGTTGATTCAGCCTCTCAATCTCCTGAAGTCGGCAAAATGAGTACCATTGTACTGGGATAACAACCATTCGGGGTAACCTGTGTCGGGGTGGTGACCCGTCCAGGACTCTACTTGCCAATGAAACTGCCTCGGCACCCCATGACACCTTTAGGGCGTGAAAGGAATGGTATTATTATTATTATTATTATTATTATTATTATTATTATTATTATTATTATATGGAACCTTATCAAATGCCTTCTGAAAGTCTCGATACACTACATCCACTGCACTTCCCTCATCCATCCAATCAGAAACAACTTCATAGAACTCCAATAAATTTGTTAATCCATTCCTTAATTGATGTCCACAAAACTTTTCCAACAACTGGAGTCAAGCTGATAAGTCGATAGCTCCCCAATTCTTCTCTGGAACCTTTCTTAAATGGTGGTGTTACATTTGCTATTCTCCAAATCCTCCGGAACCTATCCTCCACTTGTTGCTTCCTTTCTTGATGATTCACATATCAAAACGATAGAGCACAGACAAACAATCATAAGCTGGTAATAATGGTGCAGGCTGCCTCATGGCCTCCTCCTGTATTGAAGTTCCTTGTAAGGGAACTATTATTAATTATTATTATGATGAAGGACCGAACTTTAAGCAGACCTAACTGTATTTTGCCCCCTCCAGCTTGGCTGGAAATTTCTAGAAGCTGATGATTTCCACCCACTGGAGAACAAGTTGAAAATGTCCCAGGGTGTTCCACTTAATGATCAGGTACTTTATTAATTTGCTAGGCAATGATAAAAGGCACTCGAAGGTGGGGTTCAAGCAACTTGCGAAGCCAGATTGATCAATGACCCATTTATCAAAAACAATTACAATGACATCACCACACAATTATTTAATCTAATGTATCCACATTTGTGCACAATTGCAGGACAGAGCCCCATGGCTGAAGGCAATGAATGAAGCATTAAGGTAATGTGAAACCCATTTATTGATACATGAGTCATTGCTCAACGGGATAGTCCCAGAACGGGTTTAAGGTGGGGGCGGGGGGGGGAACCCATGTATATGTGTATTTATATTTGTGATGGTTTTGGAAACGTACTCCAGGGAAAAAGCATACATGAACACGTAGGTGACACGAGGATGAGTTATATCAATAGTCTATGTGTAGGTGGACCCTTTGCCCCTTGTCTAAGGGTTTGGGGTGGCATGTGTTGAGGCTGTTCATGTTTCCCCCCCTCCCCCCCCTCCTTTCAATCTTTTCTCCTTCACTTCATCGGCCCATCCCAACAATTCCCCCCTCTGCTACTTTTAAGATCCCATCAGTCCATTCCGGCACCCCCTTCTGCCTTTCTCAATCCCCCGATAACCACCTTCACCAAACCTCATTTCAACAATCCCTCCTTGAGGGAATCTAGTCCATGAGCTGAGCCCAGTATTTTCATGAATTGGTACCAAATTGCAGGATAAAACGAGACACTGCTTTTTGGATAGGTCATGACCTGTAGTTTGAGAATTTATTTGCTTGCCAGCTCAAACGCGTAGCTTTCTTGGATAAATCCGCGAAGGGGCGCTTCAAGGGGGGTAAAATACCGATTTTTTTGTTGTTGTTGTTGTTGTTGTTGTTGTTGCATATTTGTTAACTAGATGCCATGTAAAATTGTTCTAACTTCAGTGTCAAGCAGAAACTGTACTGAAAAGGGTAAAGAAAGGGAAATTAATTTGAATTGTTTTAGCTGAAATGAGTAGAAATTTCAAATTTTAAACGCAATTTTCTCCAGTTTTGGTTTTCTTGAAGCCAGTAACTTCATAGACCAATTCTTAAAATATCATCGACCATCGTCAGTTGTGCGCCAGCCATGGTTTTCTGGAGCAGGCACATAAGGCTTTGGATCAAGGGATCCTCTCCATACAGCGGCCTGGTAATTTGTTCTTTGCATGTGTTGGTTAAGGGTGTCTGCACACGGTGGTCGTTGCCCAGATTCTACAACACCGTTTTTAGCGCGCCATAGATTGAAGCGTAGAGCGTTCACTTCTGTATCATGGGTTCGGGACGCATACAGCTGGCATGTAAATGCCTGCAGAGTATCAACAACATCCCTATTTAATGTCCATTCACTCCCCAGCTTAGACAATGCATCCAAGAACTCCTTATTTCCACGCATCAACTTCAGTCCCTTGATCTTGCCCATACCTGAGTATGCACTGACCGAATCGCACCCTGTGAATGCGTGTAGACCCAGCAACGAATTGCCATTAAGTCCTATTCTCGCTTCAATCGTGTCAATGCTAAAGAGTCGAATCCTTCCCTTAGACGAAAGTCGCATACATAAGCGGGTGTTGATATGAGCATTGAATGCCAAGAGAAGCACAAGAATATCAGTGTCTTCGGCAACAATGACGACTGATTTGAAACCCGATCGAGCAGCGTGTGACGCATGAAGCAAAACCCTAGTGTCCGCCTCCTCATGCGACAAATCAAGTTCACGCATTTCCATCACAGTATCCTGCGTAATTCGGAGGCATTTCGAATCAGCTGTTACGTAGAGTTCTTTCTCACCGATCAATGATTGTCTCTGCTGCTGGTCATTGGCAACGAATCGCGTAAGTTGACGCTTGCTTGCTGGGCTAGAGAGTATTCCTCTCCAGTTTCTGACCGTGTGAGTGGGCACTATCTGTGAAAATAAGATGCCCCGGTTAGCACCACGATTGACCGTTTCCGCATCCTTGATTGATGAGTCTAAGTATATGTCAAACACCACATCTACTCTTTTACTGTCTGGGTGACTTACAAGAGCCATCTTTCGCAGCCTCTCGGATATTTCCACAAATGTTAATTTATTTCCATCAAGTTTCTGAACAAGTCCCATACCGTCGATGATTGCTGCGGAAGGTCGAGGTGTAGTTTCCTCTGGGAAGCACACCACTTTCAAGATGGTTAGCAAGTGCTGCCTTGGCGGTCTTTTTCAGAGATCCATCGTGGTTGGCCAGTGCCCAGGGTATTGTTCCCAAAGGGTGCCTCAACACTTCCTGCATGTCCAGTTGCCTACTGCAACCATTTGAGGAGCATCCTTCCGAAAAAGCGGTTGTCGGCCTTCAGCATGATTTCTTGATTGCCAGTAGCTGTTTTCTTCGTCACTTGCATTGAGGCAAACGGTTTGAGCTTCAGCTTTGTTAAAGGGTCGTAGAACTTTTCTCCTTTACTAAGTCTTTCATCCACAAATTGCTTTGCAGCACTTCGACCGACCTGCTCTGCTCTTATCAAATCCTTTTTAACATCATCTGGAACTATGATTCCAATCGAAAGGCTGGAGATTTGCGTATCTTCTCGGGAAAACGGGTGAACCCAGCTTGTTTGCAGCAATTGTGAAACTGCCTGGACATCTCTCTCATCCTTTTGCATTCTACGATTTCCAAGGTCTGGGTGGCTCACTTTTCTTTCTCCTTCATCCCCGTCTGTCAACTGTCGGATTTGCCTTAACACCACGCTACGGAACTCTGCGCTAAGGTAATATCTTGCCACTGCAGATGTATTCAAACTGAATCCCTTGGTTCCCCCTGCCGTCTGAGTGTCCTTATTTATGGTCTCCTCAAGCGTCTGATCCACGAGTACGCGACCAAAAGGGTTATTGTCACTCAGCTGCACAGAGAATCCTCCATCCATCATCTGTTTGTATATCTCTGGATGGTCATACACCAGCCTCGACATCTGTGCGAGATACACTGACAAATACCTCGCATAATTCACTTTATCATAAGCGAAATACCAGGGTAGTAGTGACCTTACTGAATGAAGGTGGAGGGACCAGTTGCCCTCGCGTGAAGCGCGAATCATGGCTTGCAGGATTTCAACAATGTCGACATACGTCATCCAGAACGCAGCCATTGGTCTTCTCTCTCGTTCCGCATTTCGTCACAATACTGAGAAAACAGGTTCAGAATGCGAACTGTTGGTTGATGTGACAGCAATTTTTGCATTGTTTCACTATCTGGATTACTGGAAATGGCGCCCAACTCTTGGAGTGCGACATCAAGAACATCTCTGCGGCTTTGTCGGGATTCTATCTCTGAGAAGAAACCCTGCCATAACAACCTGAGTAGACCCTCATACACAATCTTATGAAGATGGACTCCTCTGTTGTAGTGTCTACCATCAAGAACTTTCGATGTTGAACCTTCCGCGATAATGTTGTTTTCTACAGCTCGATCACGAAGCCCTGCATCTCCAAAGCGCTTGCCGAGTATTGAAAGCAGGTTACACATAGTATGGAATGTTCCCATCCGAAGAATGATTGGACTGAATCGAGCCTGGTCATTCCACACAATCTCGGCCGCTTTGGCGTAGAGTGCCTGATCAAAAACACAAACTATCTCTGAGAGTTGTAATGAATTCATGGAACTCATGGCTTTAACCAGTACTTGATGCACCGTAGACATATTAGTAGCAGCTGCATTAATTATTGGGAGGTACCCGATCGTATCCTTTGTGATTGAAGGGATGTCCTGGTGAGTACAATATTGAAGCCGGTCCAGGCACTTATCGTTTGGCCTGTAGGTTGTTGTTGTCGCAAAAGCGACCAAACTAAGTTTTTTTCTCGAGCCAACACTGAAGCATTATCTTCAAGAACTGTCGGCTCTCCTTGAGACACTGCTGGTGGACTCTTTCTCTGGCTCGTGTCCTAAGGTGGCATGACAACGTTCAGTGGTGGCAAAGTTCTCTTCCTCTCTCTGGGAAGGTTTTCTCGTCTTGGAGGAGGTAGAGGTCCAATCACTCTAGACTGCACAATGATACCATTTACGCGATGAGATGTTCCAGCTCCGCTTAAGGTCTCTTCCAACCGATCGATATTATCAAAAGCAAGGACTGTCGGGACATGGGGGAAAATACTGGACGGCAAGGCTGTGTCACTGTGTTCCTCCATCCATAGCTTCTCCAAACACAAGGCAGTCTCCAATTCTTCAAGTTTTGTATGTGATGTACCATCTCCCAGACGATTTAGCAATCGAATTGTTTCTGCATTTCCTGTAATGGACTTTACAGCCCATGGCAAGAGAATGTGTTTTGGTTGCTTGTTTCAGCCAGTGCTCACATGATAAACTCTATCCTGAGCAAGGGAGTGTGTAATCCTATAGCTACGGGAACTACATTTTTGGGTGTCTGAATGCCCATTTAGCAAGACGGTGAGGAATAGTTCAAGTGACTGGGGTATCAGAATTGAGTCATGTGTAAGTTGTTGTGGATACATGGGCCATTGCTGCGGGGTCTGTGCATCTTTGATATGATTCCGGAGACGCGCAGCAATTCTTGAAATGTTGGAATCAGAAGGATCAGCTAAAAGTAACAGCAACTGTTCTTTCATGGCAAAATTTTCCTTGGCAAGTGTTTCCTTGGTAAGGGCATTGGACGTCACCAGTACCCTGCTATTGTAGTTCACTATGAACTGAAGAGTAGACCCGAACTTTGTCTCAAGGACACGGCGTATGTGCTTTTTTTGTGGATGGCTTCATTATGGCTATACCGAGGGTATGCATGTATTCTTCAAGTTTTAAGGTGAATTGAGATAAGGGCACAATGGAGGGATTATCAATAAGCGATGTTCGGATATAATCAAACAATTGTTCTTAACCATCCGACTCTGCAGCCTTGTATGCTGCCTCCTCGGCATCGTCCGTCTCCTGAGTTGGTTTTTCAGGTCACATCCTTGTGTAGTCTTTCTAACAGGAATGGTGGTAGTGAGCCTCCGCAGCGACTATTTCCCTGGATGTCAAGGCCAAAATTATATTGTCGATTTCGCAACTTTTTCCTGTTCTGCCGGGCATTGCAATATTTCGCACCGCAACTGACCGCAATGTTTCATCCACTCGCAATTCGCGGAATTTAACGAGTTTTTCACGTGACAGCCCCTTTGTATATTTTGACTCCCGGTCGCAAAATATACATTTGATGGGGTAAACCCGTTCAGAAACATCCGTAAATTGTCTTCGAGCTCGAGTTGGTTCTGTTATCGTGGACTGCGGCAAAACACTTCTACATTGACCTGCACGTTGAGCCTCAAGGTCTTTTTTGTTAGTAAAACGATTTCGGCAAGGTGTTTCGTGTCTGATAGATTCTGGTACTTGTTCTATAGAATCGGAAAACTGCAAAACAGGTTCATAATTACGTATTTTTGCAGCATTAAGCAATGTTAACCATGAAGATAAGTCTTTTGGTCCAGTTAATTTTTCCACTGAAACTTCCTTTTTACAAAGAATGCAAACACCACAATCAGGCTTGTGCCTCTTTGCAGGTTGGGAGCTTGTCGGGTCCATTTTTATGCTGTTCATACTCTGCGTTCACCTGAAAAATAATGCCAAATTTAGTCTTGAGAAAAAAGTAAAATGGATACATTATTCGAAAAAATTCCATACTCATCTTCGAACCCAAATTCATTGGAGACGAAACACAAAAGAAGATTATCCATACCTCAATGATGTAGTTCTGGTGGCCATCTTGGACGCCATTTTGGATTTCCAACTGATTTTGATGATCAGCAACGACACCTATACAATGTCTCACGACTCTCACAGACGGCCAGTATTTATAGCATGGGTCAACATCCGTCAGGTTTTGATTATGCTGGAAAAAATAGAATTTTTTAGAAAATCGCATTTGAAATTTGTAATTTCTATTCATTTAAGCTAAAAAATTGAAACTATTTGTCAAAATTTTACCTTTTACATTACATATATAGCCTCCAACATGATTTACGATGATTGTGCATTGCATGTAGTTGCAAAATCTGCAAAAAAAAAGAAAATCAGTATTTTGTCCCCTCAAAGCGCCCCCTTGCGGATTTTCCCAAGAAATCTACGCTTGTGAAATGGCAAGCAAGCGGATTCTTAAACTGGCGGTCATAACCTACTCAAAAAATGGTGTCTCATTTTATCCCGCAATTTGGTACCAAATTTTGGTCTGGCTCATGGACTAATCGGTCTTATCTTCCACCCCACAGCCGATCGTCCCTTGGTCCGTCTGCATCCCTCTCTATTGCCACTCCATCGGCGCATTGTTTCATTGGGCACATTTGGTCCGTCTATGGTCATTAATCCTTCAGGCTGATCAGATTACCTTCACCGCATCAGACTTTTCCCCTTCTGAGATGCATGTTCGTGGCATTAAGTGCAGTGCTTTTCCCACACATGGTGGGGTGTGGCGCAACTCACACGCAGCATACAATGGCGCACTGTATAATGAATGCTTGTGCACGAGGGAGGTAGCAGGGGCCGTCACTACCTTGAGTGTGTGAGGGGTGGGGGCAATGTTGAAGTTCCCTCACAAACAGTGGCATTTTCCCCAAATTGTGTCATGGACTCGCCCATGTCAGATTGGCACCAATGAGAGGGAGACTCGCATGAGATTGGACATGGAGAAAGCCATGTCCTGAGAGGAGAAAGGAGTGCGGAGCTGGTCCTCCTCGTGTCCTAAAAACGTCGTCCAGGGAGGAGCAGACAGGTGCGCAGAGTGTGAGAGGAGAAGGAAAGAGCTCATAGTGCGAGGGAGGGCAGGAAGAAAGCCCATCATGTGGCTTGTTTCGTGAGGAGCTGAAGGTGCTATCGGCGCATCATAAACATAGCTTCTGGCATTTCACGTATATTGCACGCCGTAGAGGACTTGCCAACTGGGTCTGGACACCGCAGAAATGCAGATGCATATCCCATCGCACCGCATGGCCACTCCACCGCTCATCTTCCCCATCCTTTTCCCCCTCCCCCAGTATATTTGGACTGGCACAGCCCTGTTGAGCTGTGTGAGGTCAGGGAAGGAGTTTTCTTTTTGCAGTTCTTCTTATCTTCTTCTTCTTCTACCGAGATTGAATGATGGCCATGTGTCTTGTGTGTAAATATGACTGTATAAGAACATGTGCTCTGGCTAAATCTGCTCTTTTGTGCCTTTTGCCTGTAAGTACTCACTTTGAAATGATTGCTTGTTTGTGTGTGTGATAAATAATTGTTGGTTGTTATTTCAAATCTGTTTTGGTTGTCCTTTCCTTCATTAGTCCGGCACAGTCTACAAGTACAAATAGACTGGAAGTTGTGCTGCACCTATCTGTTCTACTCGGTAGAAGATCACCAGGTGCAGAACCGAGGGCGTGGCCTCTATTTAGGTTACCATGCCAATAGAAAGGTATGAAGTTATCTGTGGTCGGTGGCCTCAGGACTGGGTGTTCCAGAGGAACTCGAGTGCTTCCCCTCATGGCGTTTTATTAATGAGCCTAATATAGTCAAGAATAAATGATCAGAGCTATGTTGTCCTGATGAGTCCATAGCAAGGGCGAAATTGAGATCGATATCTCTGCTTTCGTCTGTTTGTGACCAGAGACTTTAATCTCAGTCTGCAAAGGCTTGAGTACCAGACGGATGCCTCCTAATTTGGTGGTGATGTGTTGGTCTAATTTATGTGTATGACGTCAGCATCATATCAGAGTCAATACACTTATTTCGTTAAATATATTTATATTCACACACACACACACAATGTGTGTGTATGTGTCTCCTCCACAAATCCTCAACCATGAAACCTAGCATCTGTAACTTTCCATGCATACTAAGAAAACATCAAGGAAGTGCATGAAATTAAAATTGGGTGAATTAAAACACCCCTTTTGAAGATGATTAACAGCCTTATTTAATTATATCCTTTATCAGACAGCATCATCGGCCACCTCGCTCTCTGGGGTCTTAAGGCGTATCCTGGGTTATCTCGCTGAGATCTGAAGCCGCTATATTTTTTGGCCTGAAACAGGCCACAACGATTTCTTAACCATAGTTTTTTTTTCCACTTTCCTCACTCATATTATTGAATGCCTGTTCATCATAGCTACGAATCACTAAATACATCACTTTCAGTGCTATAGTTTTCAAATTAGGAGGTTGGAGCGATTTCATGCATAATGTGATGCAATTTTCCACGATCTACTCTCACGGACTAATTTCAGTACTTATATCATCGAAATATGATTTCGGCTTTGAGAATCGCATATCGTCTGGACAAGTAACGAAATCTGGAGTGAAATCTGATAATTTAAAGACATAATGAGTCCCATAACTAAGCCAATGTACCTATTTACTTTAAGCAAGTAAGGCTATGGTCCCTCCTTCTCCATATATACACAAGAAAATGTGAAATTTCCAAAGCATTAAACTTATATTTTTATACTGTTTGGAGAATATAATTTTCGAAACAGTAGAAAAAGGTTTCGCGGTTGAAGGAGGAGGCTTGGCGAGGTTCTCTACAGGGAATCAAAGCAAATCTAGTGAAAAATGGACGTTTTAAAATGAAGTTATTACGTTTGCACGGACCACGAACCGATGGACCACGTGATGTGCACAGATGAGCAGGCAATGTGGCGGATTATCTTCCATGTTTATTTCACGGTCAATTAAACTTTGCGATGTCTCCCAAGTTGTTCTACTTTAAACAGCAACTCTTTTGTGGATAAAGTCATTATTTGAACAATTCATATAATTTATTTAAATGCTGCGGGCGCGGTAAAGACTGGCTTTAAAGTTGAAAGGAATCCGATATGGTATGCAGCCACAGCCTGGCCAGCTGTTCCTGATGAACAGTTTAATTGGAGTGCTTGCTTGAGTGCTTAAGCCACTTGCCATGCGCCCTACAGTGGATAGCGGTACAGTTCATGTCCTTATTGGGATGTACAGTCGGCAGTTGTGACAAGGTAGAGGTACATGATTTACAAAAGTTATATCGTCTCTTTTTGTGAGTTTCAAAGTAAAATATATTTGATAACACCTGATTTCCAAGCCATTTGCCATATTAACATGTTTTCCAACTTACAGAGCCAATTTTTTTCTTCCACTCATCACATGACGATTGGTAGCTGTTTATTAAGGTTAATGCTTGTGCACATCTCCCTGAAACGTCTGTAATGCAACGTTGTTTTTAAAATTTGTTTATTCGAATTCCCCCAAAACAAGGGTGAAAGCAACTCGAGGTTTTTGGGTTGTATACAGTGTGTGTGTGTGTGTGTGTGTGTGTGTGTGTGTGTGTGTGTGTGTGTGTGTGTGTGTGTGTGTGTGTGTGTGTGTGTGTGTGTGTGTGTGTGTGTGTGTGTGTGTGTGTGTGTGTGTGTGTGTGTGTGTGTGTGCACGAGCTAGAAATGGAATTGTTCGGAACAGGAAATGAAAAAATGAGGTGTGTGAAATCCATCTTGTCTGTACATAATTTAATAAATGGGAATAAATTCCCACATGGGGCTTGTGTGAAAAATATATAGATTACATCATATAGGTCGAGAAATGGTCAATGTATATTGGCTTCACGTTGTCGAAACCAGGGCATTTAAGATCATCGGCATCTCCCGCAATGAAGCTGAGTCTTTGGGCCTCTCACTCAATCGCCGCAGGTTGGTCGGTGGTCTTTCTGTCTTCTACCGACTCCTCTCCAGCCTTGCCCCCCCTGCTCTCTCTGCGATTTGTCCCCACCACATTTCCACAGGGCGCTCAAGGTCCGCCAACAACCCCCTTCTGGTAAAACTACCAAAATCACGAATCACTGCTCATCTTCACTCTTTCATTCCTCTTTTTTCCCGCCTTTGGAATAAACTTCCTCACTCTATTCTTTCCCATTCTTCCCTCCAGGCTTTCAAAACAGCTGTTCACCACCACCTCTTATCTTCCCCCATCCAAATCCTCGATCTTTTCTACCCCCGATAATCCACCCAAGCCCTCTTCCTTCATTTCTCCTGCTTTCCTTCCTGAAAGTCCCTGAAATGTCCATCTTTTCTTCGCCATGTTCCCCGTCCCATCCCCATCCCTCTCCCTTCCACAGTTCACCGAATGTGTCTGTTCCCCACTGTTTTGTCCCTTCCACTCCCGCCCCTCTTGTCTCATGCCTCCTTGCTGTGAGTTGTGTGTTAGCTCTCATACGAGCCTCGACCAAGGTATACAAAAAAAAAAAAATGTGCAGATCAACAAATTTTACCTTCCCTGATATTTACAAGTGTGATGTGTTGATTGTGCATTTTAAAAATACTGTACACATTTGTTTCATTAATGTGAAAAAAGTTCAGTAAATATAACAATCAAAATAATTCCTTCCTCCCTCACTCAATCCTGTTCAAACAAGCCAAGGTCTAGTCAAGTTAGGACCAAAGCAACTCACCTGGTGAAATGCACACTGCAAACCCTATGTATGTTTGTTGGTTTGAAGAGGCCCAATTGCTCGTTATTTCCAAATCGATTGGGGGTTTTTTTCCCCCATGACAGAATTATTTATTTTGATGGAACCTGTAGTAAGGTAATGTCCAATCGCTAGCAGGAACATAGGAGGTAAATCCAGGCATTTCGACCAAGTGCCGCACTTCAGTGGTGATCTTAAACGAGCAATCCTACAACGTTACATTCACAATGGCAATCACACGTATCACCACTCACCATCTCCATTGCAAACTGACTGCACCTCCTGTTGGGACAAATAACAAAATACAACTGGAGAGTTCATATAACACCTTACCCCAGGCGGTCTTGAGAAAAAGGACATGGGAAGGGTCTTTTCATCTCTTGTTTTACATTTCCGAGCACGATCTATAATACCTTTGTTTGTGAATATTGAATAACAAGTGCAAGGGTAAGCAAATTAATCTGAAGGGTCAAATGGAACACTGCAGAGCTGAACCTTCTGCAAACTCTTCTCGGAAAAATGGACGATTTTGGAACGATCTTTGAGAAAAAGATTCACTAAACAAACAGATCTTTTGGACGAAGTTAGCTCTGTCGTTGCATAGCTAAGCACCACTATTTTGTCTGAATCTCACTGTTACCCCACCCTCATGGCGTGCTGCAAATTTAATTGTTCGAGACGACGTAAAATTTTGCCCAAGTACTGCTAAACTAAATAATTTTGGAAGTGCAAACAAGGCGATGTGTATCCTACAATGTTCAAATATATAAAACAATTTAAATAAAATATTTTTTAAGGCTGTGGAAAAAAAAATACAAACTATTGAATTGGAAATTTATCACTGCTGATGCACCCTCTTTCACACCACCTTATTTTTTTAATTAGTTTTTTGTGCTTGTTGTTTGTGTCCTTTATGATGTCCCCCAAAACAGTAAGTTTCCTGTTTGGAATGACAAATGACAAATATCCTAACAAATTCAGGGCCAAAGTACTACTAAACTATAGATTTGTGATCGACAATGTTCAAAATATAAATTTCAATTGAAATCAAGGAGTTTCTCGATCATAGACTGACTGACGTCGATCTGTCAGACAGAAAGTGAACCATTTGTTTAACCCCACTTTGCCCTACAAGTGCAGGTATTGATCTCTTAAAAGCTGTGTGCAATACAGTCATTTGTACCAAGCCTTCAAAGCAAACATTGAGCCATAACTGAACTCTGCACTTCAGCACACGGAAAACCCATCAGCTTCCTACTATCAAATGTAATTCTGTCACCTTTTAATGTCAGACCAATTGACTGATGCTCACTAGTGAAGTATTTGTTTCCTTAGGAAATATTGTGGAAATGACAACGTAGTGATGGCCTGCTCAGCTCTTCAAAGGATTTACAGAGAAGCTCTCACACAAGAACTGCAGGTGGATTCTCCAAAAGCAGCAACAAAAGCACAGGGAGGTTCTTTTAACAAAAGCAATGTTTTATTTGTACACTTAGAAAGCTCATTTGAAACCGTTGCCCGACGACTCGGTCAGAGGCAGGGACATTTCATGCCGACGAGTCTCATCAAATCACAGTTCGAAACTTTGGAACCCCCAGGTGAGGATGAATTCCACTTTGTTGTAAATTCAGATAGTGTATTTGAGGACATTGTTTCTGAAATATACACACTTATCACAAAGGAGGTTACCCTTTCTACATGAATGCATTCGTTTTTTGTTAGAAAAATAATGTTGCTTTCAAATTTGATGCTGTAACCTGTTCAAAATTTTTCGTTTGGTAAATCGGACGCTTCACCCAATGCGATTCGAAACATTCACAGACATTGACCAACATTTTTGCAATGCTGCAAAAAAAACCCAAAATCCGCTTCAGATAATACTGGACTGAGGAACACAAAGCTTATTACAAAAAGCGTACAGCGTTGTGTTGCAAAGGAATTTTCCTAAAATCAGTGTCGTTTCATCTTAGAATTCTTATCCAAGAAGTTTCTGCTCACTGTCAAATTACATATTTCAACTTTTGAATTATTCAAACTTTTTAGTCTTGAAAACATTTTTTTTTAAATCAGAAAAGTACATTTTAAAGTTCAAAGTGTCATGCTGTGATATTTGTGTGGGGATTTTCTTTTTCCAGTTTGCATGGCCAAGTTGGTGGAATAAAAACATTGCATAATGTTTTTTTTTTTTTTAAATGCATCAATTTGCCACCTTCACTGAATAAACATTCTTGATTTTCGAATCAATTTGGTGTTGACTATTTTTTTTCCAAAAACTTTTTTGTTAAGGAATAAATTCGTTTACATTCAAGTTGTTTTGGGGTTATCACAGAAATAGTGAAAATATAGGCTTACAAAGTAATTTAATAAGGGATTTACTTTGCATTCCAGATTAGCTAAATTAACCTTACATTTAAAGAGGATTTCTTGTTTATTCTTGTAATACGAGATTATATTCTTCATGATGTTATTTTACATCAGGAAAACTGGGATGGGTATTTTGTTTTTGGTTTGTTAGCCTAAAAAATTTAAAAAAATCTTAACCTGATGTTTTTCAATTTCTCCATATTTTCATCCTTGCCCCTCCTCCTCCCCCTTAAAACATACAATATTTACAAATGAATATGGAAAATGTGCATGACTGTGACAAAATTATCAGTTGATGGTGTTTCGTAAAGAAAATATCGATGACCAAAAGATTTGCCAAGAATTCTGACAAACACTTTGGCTCAAATTTCATATATTTCAGAATTGACATTTATTTGTTTACTAAGTTGGGTAAATTACACCAGGTCAATGTAAAACACTATAAATTTATACAGTGTACAATGTAACCCCTCACCCCCCCCCCCCCTCAAAGAAACTTATTCATTTTTAAACTGCAATATTTAGGATACAAGACATTTTCAGGACTTGAATATTAACTATTTATATGCATCTTGAAGTTATATGCAGCTTGAACATCTTTATATGCATTCCTCCAAGCTATCCTGCCAGCTTTTACAGGGTGGCAGGATAGCTTAGACAAAGAGGAATGCGTACTCGCCTTTGAGCTGTCTCACCTGGGTTAAAATCTCGAACCAACTATAAACTGTCACCCTGGTGTTCTAAATGCAGGATGAGACGTCAGTGTGTTCCCCATCCATAGGCCAGAAGGACCCGTCTGCTAGAACTGGTCCTTGGTGGACGTTAGAGATCCAACCATGTCCTTCATGAAGAGTAGAAGAGTTATTGCCCGCACCTTAAACAAATTACAAATTCCTGCCCTGGTTGACTGCTCGGAAGGCAATGACAAACCATCGAGCATAACCTTTGCCTGGGAACTGCTTCAGCAGCTTCATCAATAATTTTTCCACTTGATTGATTGGAACTTCTCCATCAACAAATGATTTGTTTTTTTCAGTTGGGCTAAGTTTTGTAAAGTGTAAAAAATATATATTTATGTTTTTATCAATTGAAAAAAGTTTTGGTTTTAAAAGTTTCAATAACCCTTTAATTGTTTTTTTTTTATATATCATTGTTTTTAGCATTTTAAATGAATGCTTATGCTTCAAATACCTCAATAAATGTTCAGGTTTTTTTCAGATCCCCAAAAAGCATTTAGGTTGGAAATATTTAAACACATGTTCAGGTTTTAAATGCTTTAAAAAAAAAAAAAATAACAAATCGCTGCTTTGGAAAACACCAAACTATTACTCAAGGAAAAACATTTTATGGCCACCATCACAGATATATATATATATATATATATATATATATATATATATATATATATATATATATATATATATATATATATATATATATATATATATATATATATATATATATATATATATATATATAAACAAGAAACAAAACACTTCAGTTGGACTATCATTCAGGTAAGAATAAAATTACAGTTATCATACAAACTTAACATTCACACTATATATATATATATATATATATATATATATATATATATATATATATATATATATATATATATATATATATATATATATATATATATATATATATATATATATATATATATATTATACACATTTTATTTGCATCAGTGTCCCTGCAGTGTACTACAGGTGCCTTGTAGCAAAGAGATAATTGGACAAGGTTTCAGGTAAAGCAGAACAACATGCATCAGTAGTTTTGGGGAATTGTGTACAATTTACAACGACAGTACAACCCTTTTTTCTTTAGAAAGTGGGAACGTAAGATTAAAAGCCTGAAAGAGTGCCAAGAGTAAACTTGATTTCACAAACTCAAGGAGGTTGTGAAGTCGAACTAAATAATCATGATGATTGTTCATTCATAAATTTTAAACAGCTACTTATCTTTTCCAGAAATCAGGAAAAAAAAAACCCCCCAAGAATCAAAAAAAAATCAGTCTTTTCCAACAAATGCTAATTTTGTAAAATGAATCTGCTTGGAAAAGTTTGGAAGATGTGATCTGCTTTATACAGCTCGATGTTTTACAAGCACAGCAATAAACGAAGTGGTTGCAGATAAGAAAGTTCATATTCATAACGGAATGGCATCACCAACGAGTGCAACTGTCCCCAGTTGGCAAGGTTCAGGTCCAACTTTTTGACCACCGAGTGGTCATCATCCAGAACTGTGCAGATATCGATGAGGAAAATGTTAGGTCTCACAATTTGCATGATGCCTATTCACTGGATGGAAGGACAGCCGAGAGTTGTGCACACTCACATCTGAGCTGTCTTGCCTGGGTTTGAATCTTGCCCCAGCTATAAACTGCCATCCTGGTGTTTAGCAAGTAGCGCAATTCATCAATGTGTGTAAAATCCCTCGGATGGATGTCAAACTGGGTGTTCCATCTGCTAGCTTTAGTTCAAACTGGGTGTTCCATCGGACTCATTATGGTTCGCTGTTATTTTGGGGGGGGGGGGTATTTCAAAGTTTTGCTCCGATAATGACCTCGTCTATGTACAGATTTAAATGCAATTGAAATAGTTGCTCCTTTTTACATGCAAAATCCTTTCTGTGTACAACAGAAATTGCTTGTTAAACCATCCATTTGGGAAACATCATAAATGTACTTTGAGGTGTACCCTGTAGTTTTCGATGGAGAAATTAAGGAAACTTAAGCATTTATAATTGCTGAAACCAGAAGTCAATATTTGACATTTAAACAACAAAAAGTATTTTTTTTTTTTTAAAAACAAGCTCACCCATCCAGTATTTCTCTACCTCTTCCATGCGTTCATCGTTGTGATCTTGCACAATATTGACAAAATTGGTTACTCTTGTGAAAAATAGAGTAGAGCCTGCACTTTGAATTCTGATTTGATCGTTATCAATGTCTCCAATGTCTCGGCTATAACTGATCATTTCCTTTCAACCGTTTATGAAATCAAAAATGTAAACGAAAAATGACCTTCGAAAATGTTAATGGCTGTTGTCTTAACTCGTGTATGCTGATGTATCCAATAAAATGTCCAACAAAAAGTAATAAACGAGCCATTGGAAGTCCTGTTGATCACATGCTATGATTAGAGGTTCAACATATCTACAACTTAGCTAATAAAAAAAAATCTCCTAAAAATGGATCACTTGGGTAGAAAAGAAAAAAGAAAAAAAATGTCTGCAATATTGACTGATCAGCACTATCGTGTACAAATAATACTCTGCATCGGACTCTGGATGATTACTGACTGCAAGCCTCGGCATTTTATGTAGCACAACTTGCATCCACAACATCGCAGCCATTCGGTTAGAAAGATGCCTCAAGAAAACGGTTGTATGGAGTTGCGTCACCAAAGGTGTATTGATTCTCCAACAAGAAATGGTGCATTCCACTGCATGGGTAATACTTTCTCCCTAAACTCGGTCAGTCGCACCATCCATACCGCCCTTCCTATCCATGGCCGGCATCTGCAAAGAGCTTGGCAGTCTTCCTGGAAGTAAGTCATAGTGGGCCAGGACGTGACTGTTGCGAGGAAGGTCATAAGGGTTGTGTCCAAAGAGCCTTCCATTATAAGCGGACACCATCATGCTGACTGTGGGCTCTGCAAGGCAGGAATGAGACAACCAGATATTACAGTAAACCCTCTGCCTGATACATCCCTCCATAACAGGAAACTCCTTTTATTGAATTGTTATGCTAGTCCCAGCAAGATATAATGCATTTGTATAGGCTTTCTACCGCTGCAAAACGAAGTTTCTCGAACAACGAAACCCCTATATATTGAACACCTACAATGTTATTGCTGTTGTAATAAAACATCTTTATAAAGAGATTAATAATGTATTATATGGTTCTTGGATCAAATGACTGTACTTGCAATTAAATCAACGGCGACATGAGTGACGTAATGGTTAGATCGTCCGCTCTGAGTCTGAGAGGTTAGTGGTTTGAACCCTGTCCATCATAACAAAGACCTTGAATAAATGGTATGTGCTGCTTCCTTGTTTGACGCTCAGCCTTTAAAAGGGGGGAGCATGGACAAACCTCATAGGTTAGCATTCAGAGAGAAATTATTTCCTCCTTTTTGCACTGCTGAGTGTGCAGAGAAAAGTGACGTCATAATATAGCACCGCTACTTCCCTGAGCACCACGGGAATTGACGGCACTTCCCCCAAGCTCAGTAGCTGTATGTGTTTGAAGTCAAAGTCTGGTGTTGTATCCTGCATTTGTCTATGTGTGTGCATAATATGTGTTTGACCTCCTTCAGGAACCTTATAGCATGTTGAAAAAGAATACCACAATGGAGTCCATCCACTTCCACATTTACTGCTGAACCACACCCACCAGCGCCAACCCCCCTCCCCCCCAAAAAAAGAACCTGAACAATAACTGCTGATGCTATAATGGTATAATATCACGTATATTCTTCATTGTGTTATTTTACTGCACATGCATTCACCGTACATTTTGTAATACTGTAGTTATTACATCATCCACTTGAAGAGTTACATTGAGTGGTTCTCAAATCCAGCATTGTTAAGGCAGCACCATTACCGGGTACTCAGTTATTTTCCTGTATTTAGCATTAATTGATCTGCGGGTACATGTTAAAGCAGACGAGAAGTGAATAAAAGAGGCTGTTCAGTGGACATAAGGTGAAAAGTGAAATGCTTTATTGCACATTATTACTCAACATCTAATGTAGTGTTATTTCATTTTCAGAATTGTAAAACCCAAAATTTTTCCGAATGTTTTGACACACTGCTTTATAATATCGACTGTTACATATGAACATTATGGTAACATAATATTTAACAGTATTTTTGCATAAATTATAGCGACATGTTTAGTATCATGTGGTGCAAAGGCTTTTAGCTCTACGTGTAGGTATAGTATGTCGCAGCATGTGTTTGGGGCTTAATGTAACTCCAGTTTTTCTTTAACTAGTAATACAGTACCATTCACCCTGGGAGTGAAATATGGTGTCAATGCCCACTCCTTCCAGCAGAGGTCAGTGGTTAGACCACTTGCACTCTTCCACGTCCACAGGTGAAAATTGCAAGTCGTCTCCTTACACTCATGGATGGGGGAGGGGTGGGAATTTATTTCATGTCTATGACCTGACACTGGGTATTTACCCCAAGATGTATGCAAATTTTGGGGGAGATTGGCTGAGCAGTTTTCGATTTGGTGAAGTTCAGACATGCATAAATAAATACAGACCATTTCTAACTTTTAGTATAATCTTATGAGAGTTCGAACAACTGAAATGGTGAGAGTCGGGGCTCTGCTGGGCACTGGCGCATAGGGCACATGTCCCAAATGCTTTTTGCTTAGCTCAAAATCTATTTTAACCCCTTGTCGTTGGCCACAACAGGCAAAAAATTACCTGGCTCGTAAACAAGAAAAGGGTGAAAATCTCGACATAAAAGATACGCAACAGCGCTTAGACCATCTCATGTTTCCAACCATAAAAAGTGCTACAAGCAGCGCTTACTATCCCAGCGAGTCGTTGCGGTTCTGAAAGATTATTTAGTGTTCTTAAGATGTCGAGACACCTGGTGGAGAAGCACAATGGGAGAAAATAGACAGCACCCTGCAATGCTTTCGATTAAAAAGGTGCACTGGAATCTGTCGGAGAATGCCATCATTGATCACTTTACAAAGCTTCACAACAGACTACACATTGATGCTTCCCAAAATAAATAAAGGTGGACTGTTTACAAAATGTAACTTTTCTTCAACCATGGGTGGTGAGAGTTAATTAATAATTAAAAGGTGTGACATTGTGTTCAATATATTTGAAATGTTTAAGATATAAAATGAAAGTTTGTGCTTTTTCAGAATCAAGTCGAATTTGTAAACATAACTTTTTTTTTTTAACTTTATTCATCGTTTGAATTTACAAAGGTGGAAATACATCTTATTGAAAATAAAAAAAATATTCTTTTAAATTTTAACACCTGTAACATCCTTTAATAATGAACCTATTTTTCAACATGTTCCATTATGCTAAATGCTTTCTTGGGAGTGGGGGTTTCTGGGGTTCAAGGGGCTCAGGGTCCCAGATTCTTTTTGGAAGTAAGTGACGCTTCCAGTTACAGTCACTGAAAATACGAATACTTAACTGATTGTAACATTTAAACAGCATAGTCCAAACAATCGCATTAATTATGTAGTGAATAAACAAACAATGCATGGTTGTGTTTTATTTTCATGAGGATTAAAAAAAATATGCTGAATAAGTTTTGAAAACCCTCTTTACAAAGAATTGCTAAATAACAGTTAAAATAAATAAATAAATAAAATAAACCTTGAATTTCACTAAATGGAGGTTTTACTGTATTTTGTACACAGACTTATCGGCTCATATGAGAGTTAACTTATGCATTCGGCAAACCTTTTGTTTTGTTAAGAGATAGACTTCCAGTTTTGGCAGCACAACAAAGGCATTAAAACAGAACATGATTTTCATTTTCTCCACATCTAAGTTCCAAGTTTGTTTGTTTTTCTCATCTTGCTTGAACTCCTCTTTGCATGTAAGCTGTACCTTTAGTTTATACAAGCGTTTGAGAAGGTGAATAAAGCCAGGTAATGAAAGGATTAATGTTCTGTATTCTGTCGATAAGATATTGTGGAACTTGTGCAGGCAATTCTTGCCCCATTAGCAAGTATATCAGAATCTAGCATGTTAAAAAGTTGTACGATCAATTACGTTCAGATAAGCACTCAATGGATCAGCATCTGTGAAAACTTTGGTTTACCTGGCTCATAGACGTTGCCGTTAGATGGCTGATGCAAAGAGTTACGCATGGAAGTCCCAGTTCCCGAGTGGCGTCCGGGAGAACGCATCTCCACATAATTGCTTTCCGTGCCGGGCAGGTCCTTGATTGTGGCATAGGGGTTCTCACTACTTGCTAGAGATGTACTGCTAGACCTGAAAGTTGAGTTCTTCAGCATGTCTGTGGGTAAAATTGTAGCTTATATGATTATAGATATACATACACATTATACACACATACCATTCATCTAAATGTACAGTATTTGCTGCTAAAGCCGTATCTAAGGCAAGATAAATGACCTATTTTTGTATATTTTGGCAGATCTTTAAAGGTCCAAGGTGTGCAATAGTAGAGCAGACAGCAATCTCAATGTCCCTTTTGAAGGAAAGGTGCACTGTATGATGCAATTTGCTGCCCCTGGCCATTTTTAATTGGATCCTGTTCCATAAAGAATCAAATGCAAACTATACAACTCAGACACAATTATACAAACTCTGCAGACTCTGTCATAGGTAATGTCATTACAATACTGTAATTACAACATGAAACTGTAACTAGAATTGTACACTGCTTTTGCGTCTTTTTATTATGGTTCCGCAGTCAAAGGCTAGAGTTATCGTTTTCAGGTTGTCCGTTCTTGCGTTATCCGTTTTTTGTTCCTGCGATAACTTGAGAACCACTGAAGGGAGTTCAACAAACTTGGCATAGCTATGGACTTTAACATATAGATTAATTGATTCAATTTTAGAGTCAACAGGTGAAAAGTCATGTGCCATTTGAAAATCTTTTTTTAGGCCATAACTCCAGTTAGAAGCATCTGATGTCTTTCTTCTATGCCACACGCTCTCCAAGGTGACCTTTAATATTTATTTTGACCTTTAATTGAGATCAAACATAACAGTGGGTTAGCACTTAACATGAGTGGAGGTATATCAATTGACTTATTCATGTCAAATTCTGTTTTATAGTTTATCTTGCAACAAGCTCATGGAAGATCTTGAAATTCGAGTCGGCTTTTGTTGAGGGTTGTATAATAGTGTAATTTGGATAAAGAAAATGAGAATAATTTATTTACTGCATGATGGAAAGCAGGACATGTAAGATTAGGAAAGCTGGTGAAAGAAATCACAGAAAATAATGGGTGTTTGGGAGCCAATCCTATCCCGAGTTGCTGGATGAATGACATCGAGAAAAGTTGCAAAGCCGAATATAATTTTTAACTTCTTGCATGTTGAACCTTAAATAACACTGGGCTGCATTTGAAAAATTTTTTTTCAGAGGTCTAGATTTTCTCAACAGTACTTATATGTTTTTTGCATGCTGAATTCAGAAATGTATCCCATTTCGCTCAATCAGGTCAAGTTTTTATGCTATCTCAATTTTAAGGAAAAAAATAATCAAAATTTGTTTTTTTAATTGGCATTTGTTTTAATTGGTCTGTCTTCCAACACCTCCTTTCTGGTTCTGCTCCCTCTGCTATTTCCATGCTTTGTCCACCCCCCCCAGGTTTCTGCAGGGTACAAATGGTCCACAATCAACCCCCTTCTGCTTAAACTCCCTAAATCTAGGATCACTGCTCACCTCCACTCATTTGTTCCTCTTTTCTCCCTCTATGGAACTAACCTCCACATTCTCTTCAATTTCATTCTTCCTTGAAGATCTTCAATCAAGACAGCTGGTCGCCACCATCTCAGATCGTACCCAATGCAAAACCATGATCTTTTCTACCCTCATTAACCCCACCCCAATCCCCCTCCTCCAAATTTCCAGGTTCCCCTCTGGAGATTTTCCTTCTTTCTCCATCTTGTCCACCCTACACGTCCTCTCCTGGCCTTCATTCCTCCCCACACCCATTGGTTATCCAAGTATGCCTTTATCTTGGCTTTCAACTTTGCTGCTGGTGTTTCCCCCCACCCCTCTCTCAAATGTTCTTTAACCTCCGCCATCGAAGATGGAAGGAGGTTACTGTTTTCACCCCTTTCTGTTTGTTTGTTTGTTTGTTTGTTTGTGAACAGTATTACGGAAAAAAACTCCTCGACGGATTTCGACAAAACTTGGTGGGGAGATTAGGTATGATCCAAGGATCATGCCATTAGATTTTGGACTTGGTCCAAAATCCAATATGGCCGCTATGGCGGCCATTTTGAAAAAATATTTGAATTTTTTTTTTGCATTTCTACATGTTTTAAGTGATTTCCAACCCCCCCTCCCCCCCCAAAAAAAAAATTGTTAGAGAAAAAAAAATTGCAACTTTTTTTTTCAACAAAATTTCGTTTTTTGTTTTTTTTTGCATTTATACATGTTTTAAGTGATTTCCAACAAAAAACATGCCAAAATTATAATTGCGGCTGATTTTGGAACTTCAGGTGGATATACCCACGTAAAATCAATTTCTGTCTCAAGGAATCTAGTTATGACGAATGAATTGAGTATGTAAAAGTTAAAAGTAAAAGGAAAAGTTGCAAACTATAACTCTGTGAGCACTGTTGACGTCAAATTGAATGAATAGGATATCGGGTTCACTTGAGTGACCTAGCAGTATTGGCGGCAGAGGTTTTGCACTCTACCGAGTGCTCCCCCTCTAGTTTTGTCCTGTTATGTCCTGATCCATTCAATGTACTAATTCTAGCTCTTCCACAAGCCTCAACTGTGTATACAAAAAAAGAAACATATGTGGCGGAAGCAATTTTGAGGAAAGCAAGTGAGAGAGAGTGAAAGAGAGAGAAAGAGCGAAAGAGAGAAAGAGAGAGAAAAAAAGAGAAAGAGAGAGAGAGAGGAGTTCTGAGCAAAGAGATTAGAGTGTGCCCCACACAGCGAACTATCTGAGCGTTGCTATTCGATACTCGGCTGTGTAGCTGTTGGATCTCCACATCGATCACCATGACATTAGTAGTAAAAGTTTCACATTAACATCAGTTCCCTGACAAGAAACTTAGACACAGGAGTATGGCATTGGGCCCATTAAAGCCTATGCTCATATTGGCAACTTATGGTTGTTTGTCTGTGTCCATCCTCTCTGATGCGGAGCGTCAAGCAAAGAGGCATTACATACCATTTTTGATGTCTTTGGTATCACAGCTAGGGTTCGAACCGCCGACCTCCCAGACTCAGAGCAGACGCTCCTACCATTACACCACTGAGTCTGGTGGTGTCATGTCTACATTGCTGCACTCTCTTGCCAATTTACTTGCATGCTTTTGAACATTCGTGTTATATGCCTTTTCTTTTTCTTTATTTATGTGGATTATTACCTCTGCCACCGAAGGTGGTTAGTGTTACTTGGTCTGTTACTTGGTTACTCCGTTTGTTACTTGGTGAAAAAGTTTTTTACCATGTTTGTTGGTCTGTAGTGTTTGTCTGTCTGCCTCTGTCTGTTTGTAACACAATTTTTGGGCACAGTTTTTAAGCATCGTTCTGAATTTTTTTGTGTACGTAGGTGACCGGCCATGGACATAAACACATAATTTTGGTGAAGATTCGAATCTGGATCCGGATATTAGAATTATTTTAATGATTCTTCACCATTGAGCGAGTCGGGCCAAAAACGATATATAGCACAAAATCTCATAAGGTTATGGATGGATTCGGACAAAACTTGGTGGACAGGTTGGGAATGTGACAAGGATTAATTGATTCAATTTTGGTGAAGATCAGAATCCGGATCCAATAATGTTTTTAAGTGATTCTTCACCATTGAGAGATGGGGCCAAAAACTATGTTTTACATGATATCTCAAAAAGTTGTGGACAAAACTAGGTGGATGAGTTGGTTCGGTGACGAGAACAAGCTGATTCGATTTTTGTTCAGGTCCAGATTCAGATACAAAACAGTGTGTACAAAAATACAAAAAAGCCTCTCAGTGGGATCCAAAACGTAAACTGTTCAGCCAGGCGGATGGATGCGTTAAACCGAGTACCATTCACGTCTATTTGAGTTTTTGTATTCCTGCAAGTTGTTTTTTTTTGAATATCTGATTTTATATAAAGTGCATTGAGACATTTTATCTCATGTTATATGCACTACACAAGATTACAATAATAATAATAATAATTATTTTTATTAACTTTCTCAAAGCTGAGCTTGTCTCAGGATATTTGTTATGTCACGACTTGATTGTTGGTAAATGTCCACCGGGCTCACTCCCCACATTCAAGGTGGGGGTTACAGTTGTTGCCTCAGTTGGTTTTCCACAACTCGTCCTCATTTACCTGCTGTTCTTCTGGTATATGTTTGATGGACAAAATAAATAAGGTATTACCTTTAAGATTTCTTCCAGTTCCACTACGAGTTTCCACTCCACAAAATCCTGTAAGAGAGAAAGTAAATTTAAAACAACAACATTTTCAACTTCAAACAAATAGAGCAACATTGTTGGAATATGCAAGACATTTTAACCAAATGTAAGAGAGGGCCGTTCATGCTACATATAAACACCCAAAGAGAGCTCCCGGGTTGGAGCGTCGACACTTAGTTCACCTATTTGGATGTTCAAACTTCCAAGGAAGGAAAACATCCAGAGAGATAAGGTCGACTTCTCAGCCAGGGTGGCTCAAGGAAATGTCATGTCATTTCCAATATATCATTGCACGTTTACAAAGGTTGCATTTTTGTGCTCGTGAAGCCGATAAATGGTGGAAGTGTCCTCATCTTGTCTTCAAGGATGTTTTGATGAAACATAGTTTGAAACAATGTCAATTGTTGTGTTGCCATTTTCACCTGAAACACTTTACACACAAGAGAAAAAACACTTTCTTTTCAACTTGCTCAAACCTCATGAGAACATGATTATTTCATGAGAAATTACTGATTCTTCTTCTTCAGAAATTGAGTTTTGTTACAGCACTCCAGCATTGAGTCAAAATATCTTAATCGATCAAAGTACAACAATAGAGGAACTGGAAAACGAAGCATCCTGCATATACCTCGGAAAAAAGGAACAATACAAAGAAGGTCCCCGGGTACAATGCAAAACAATGCGTAAAATAATTCAACAAAGAGTACCTACACAGAATTAGACTAATTCTGAAGTCATCCTTCTCTCCAATAAACAAAACCAAAGCTATAAACTAACTTGCAGTGCCGGTATTCCAACATAGCGGTGCGATTATAAACTGGTCACAATTGGAGATTAACAATTTAGACACCAAAACAGGGAAACTTCTCACTATTCACAAGATATTCCACAAAAACCAATGCATACCATAGTTGTACTTTCCGAGAGGAGGAGGTGGTCTGATGAAGCTTAACCAAGTGCACGGAACATCGTGTGTAGAAGGAACGGAGTATGTGAAAAGGTGAACAGACTAATCAGATGAGATTTGTACATGAACAAGAAAACAACAGACCAGAAAATGGATCGCTAATCAATTTAGCAACAAACTTCCAAAAAACCGGTGCAAATTATGGATATTACACAGGAAAACGAAACAAAAACAAACACAGCCCCAACGATTGCAAGGAACACGAGAAAAGCACTCAGTGGAGCGCATACCTCCGCCACGTCATGCCTGATACACGAGAACATATCAGGCCCAATACATTTTTGAGATATCGTGCTATATATAAGTTTTATATGCCTGGTGTTGGCTTAATGGTTAGGGTGGTGGGCTTGGGATCCAAGGGTCCTGAGTTCAAATCCCGCTCTTCCGTTGAATTAACACCAGGTGGGGTTAACTCGACCTGTCATCCTTCCGAGGTCAGTAAAATGAGTGCCAGCATGTTGGTATACTGAGTCGGAGTGGCGACCCATCCAAGATTGTGCACACAATAGCCAAGGAGACTGCTTAGGCAGCACCAACGCTCTGCACAGAGTATGGTCCTAATCTCCTCCTCTGCAATCTCTCAGTGGTGAAGAATCACTTAAAACATTAAATAATTCTCGTATTCGGATCCGGATTCGGATCTTCAACAATCGATTCAATTTGTCCATGTGACACACCCGACCTGTCCACCAAATTTCGGCCGAATCCATCCAGAACTTTTTGAGATATCATGCTCCATATAATTTTTTTTCCCCCATCTCAATAGTGAAGAATCATTAAAAAAAAATCTAGTAGCTGGATCCAGATCTTCACCAAAATCTTATCAGTTTGTCCTTATCACACACCCAACCTGCCACCAAATTTCATCCAGATCCATCCACAACTTTTTGAGATATCCTGCACACAGACAAACAAACAGACAGAGAGGGGTGAAAACATAACCTCCTCCACCTTCAGTGGTGGAGGTAAAAAGGAAAACTAAAAAAAGAAATATCAGCAGATATACTCTGACAAATGAGAGAATGAGAAAATAGCAGGAAGATTAAAAAAATAAGAGCTTGACAGAACAGGGATCGACAAACGAAGGCTCTTTGGAATGGCTCAGAAGAGGTCGAATTAATTGGGATTGAGAACGAGTCATCATCAATGCTGAAGACCAAGGACACGACACTAATATCCTGAAGAAAATGGCAGGATTGAGTCAATCAGACAAATGCAGGTTTTGTGGGGAAGAAACAGAAAGTACCAGTCGTCTCCTTTTGGGATGTAAAAAACTCACGTCAGAACAGCTGTACACAGAAATACCTGACAGTGTAGAGGAATCCACTGGGCACATCTGCAAACATTTCAACATCCCAGCCACAGAAAAATCATGGAAACACAAATCAAATCAGATCCTTGAAAATGAACATATAATGCTCACGTGTGACAAGATGATCCTGTCAAGTATGGAGATTGCAAACAAAGCATCGAGTCTGGATATAGTGCTCAAACACAAAAAGGAAAAGTTGGCATCATTGATCGAAGTTTCGGTTCCCAATGACTTTGGACGAAATGAAACAAATCAGGAAAATGACCAAATACCAGGATCTGAAAAATGAGGTCAAGAGGACTTGGAAATGGAAGAAAGCTGAAATTGTACCAGTGATAGTTGGATTTACAGAGATGATGAAGAAAACCCCTACTGAGCACGAAAAAATCATTTCTGGGAACACCGCCACAAACAAGCTACAAGTGGAGGCTGTCAGAGGTTCAGTGAAGATTTTGAAAAGAGCCATTGGAATGAAGCTATGAGAATGAAGTTTCACACTTTGGTTCATGAATCATGATCCTTTACCAAAAATAGGAGGTGGAGATTTTGCGTTCTGGGAGCTCAGGTCAGGTCAAGTGTGGGAGCATGTGCCGGAGCAGTGCGTCGCTGCGTCCACTTTCCACCAGTACTCCAGGGAGCTCCGTCTGGCCATCCCCCAGGCAGATGGCTGGCACATCCCCATCTCCTTGAGATGCTGATCAACCTGCTGCAACCATGAGGAATGTGGTCAGCCCATTGGCCTCCTCCACTCACAGGGCTCCATTGCTGAGAGAATCTGGCGAGCAGGATCAGCGTCAAGAAAATGAGCCACATGTTCATGCAGCCGCAGCCAAAGCTCATAGACTATACAGGTAAGAAATCTCATTTGAGTCTCACTCAGTAACCACCCGTTGAACACAAAGTTCGACCACCAGCGATAGCCAAGGATTCTCCGAAGAGACCTGGTACCAAAGGAATTAAGTCTCCCTCTCAGATCCCTGGTCAGAGTCCAAGTCTCACATCCGTAGTGCAAGACTGGAAGCACCAATGACATGAAAACTTGGACTTTCATCCTCCTGCACGGGTACCAACAGTGCCACACCCCATGATCCAGTGAATCCATGATTCCCCATGCCCGACACAGACGTCTAATGACCTTTGGCTCACAGCCAGCAGAGACATAAATATCACTGTCAAGGTAAGTGAATCTCACTGTGACCTCAACATCCTCATCACAAACAGGTCCAGACAAGATCCATCCATCCATCCATGGGACCATACTCTGTGCATAGCATTGGTGCTGCCTCAGCAGTCTTCTGGGCAATAACACAATCCTGGACAGGTCACCACTCCGACGCAGGATATTCGAATGGCTCAATCATCCCAGCAAGCTGGTACTCATTTTGCTGACCTCAGAAGTATGACAGGCTAAGTCAATCCCACCTGGTATTAATTCAATAGCCAAGTGGGATTTGAACTCAGGACCCGAGGATACCAAGTCCACCACCCTAACCATTAAGCTAATACCAGGCATACAGACAAGATCGCAGCATCCAAGTTGTCACTGAAAGCCTGGATCTTAGTTTTGACCCAGGAAACCCAAAATCCCAGCGACTCAGACTCCTCATTCAGCACCTCGAGGGCCCCAAAAGAATATCTAGACTCTCCGCAAAGATGACTGCATCATCTGTGAAATCAAGGTCAGAGATCTTGACATTCCCAAACAATGCACTGCAGCCTGATCTCTCCGACATCCTCCCCAGAATCCAGTCCATACAGGCGCTGATAAGTGTGGGGGCCAGTACACACCCCGGAGGAACTCCAGTAACAATTGGAAATAAGTCAGAGATAGTACCACCACATCTCACAGCACTCTCAGTACCAGAGTATAGTTCAGACATCAGATTTAACAGTTTGGTCTTCGGTGATCAGCTTTGGGTCCTCACCGAACGCAGACGAGAGTTTCGGCAGGGACTACTTGCAGCCTATGTTGATCTCTGTAAAGCATTCGATTCAGTGAATCGCGATGCCCTCTGGAGGATACTTGGTCTTTGTGGGGTGCCACCAAAACTGATCAATCTGAACTCCCTCCCATCTCCTGAAACCTGCAAATGGAGATAACCAATGAATAAAGGTAAATAATTGACATCTAACGTAATTCCTCGAAAAAAGCTCCTCTGAATGCCTCATGTATTAAATGCTTTGGTGCTGCAAGATGGTCTGGAGTCCGACAGGATGGCTCAGAGGTAGCGCACTTGCATTTAAGCTGCCGATTCTGGGTGAACATCAAGCTGGGTGTCCCCTCTGCTAGCATTAGTTTGTGGATGTTAATGATAATTCATGAAGAATATACGAGTTAATGTCAGCACCTTGGAACAAATTACAAATTCCTGCGCAAATCATCTCCAGCTGAACATCATCTCCATGCTCGCTTTTTTAAAAAAGACTTGCGCCAACATTTTCCCCCAACAAACCCCACATGTAGGTGGGGATAATTGGGGCCGTTAAAGAAGTAGTAGTAGTAGTAGTGTCTGTAATAGTCTCATGAGACATTCTGGTTGTGACAGCTTGGGCAGTCAAGCTGTACTTCAAACAGGTCAAAATCTCACTTTAAACGGAGACATCATATCGGAGTCCAAAGGCAATTGTCAGAAAACTGTCCAGTTATTATTGCAATTACCTGGATCGTACTTGGGCCTCAGTTTGGCATTTCTGAAAATGTTAGCATGTCTCGAAACACTTAAAAACCTGTAATTAGTGTCACGTGGAAAGGTCGAGAATAACAGCAATCGTAGAACGATAATTAATCGGTGGACAACAGCATAATCAACTCAACCAAGTGTGTAAAAGTAAGAAACACAATTTAACAAAAACCAAAAAGCAGTAAAATTGTAAACTTTCCAAGATTAACGTACCAGCGTTGTCGATAGTTCGGTCCCGCTTCCACTGTGACGGTAGCGTAGCGGCCGTACTGGACGCACAGGGATTCTGCTTGTCCACGTGCTGATGCTTCGCTTTGCTTGCATGGCTGTTACTCGCCTGGATCGATGGACACACAAAAAAAGACAAGATTAATGTATTGGTTTGGGTTATAAAAGGTACGATGTACACAAACACCTCATGTGCCCTACTTAATAAATAAACAAATGTGTATTCGTTTGTTTGAGTGCATATTGTGTATTGAGTGTTCGTGTCGATATATTTTTTTCCCTATCAACAATATCACAAACAGTGACAGCATACTCCATTTGTCCTCCTTTCTCAAAGTATTTTTTTTTATTCCTAAAACGTACTTATTTCGTTTCACAACTGGAATAATACTCTTGAATTTGGACAAAAGTCTTGACAGCTTTTTAATATATCTAATCTTGTGTTGAAAGTTTTGCCTGTATTGCTGCTGTCACAGAGTTATTGATTTTATCGAATCTGCCCTTACATGACATCCTTCTGTCTCCAACCAATAACTTTGATATATTAGGGTCGTTATGTTAAAACAGAGCTCTCAAATTCATCAGTATCTCTCGGTAGGAGGCTGAGGATACAGGACCTTTTCCTTTTGTCAGCGTGGACAGATTGGTGGGCAAGCAGTCTCCTTTTCTCCTGTCGTCACCTTTCTACACACTCCCCACCCTAACCTTCTTTCCCCCTCTGGATTTTTCTGCCGAACCCCTCGCAAGTCTTACCAGGTCGCATTCCTTCGGACCCCTCCGAAGTACAACATTTATTTTCACCTCCACTCCTTTGTTCCCCTTTCCCCTCTTCTGTGGAATCAACTCCCGAAGTGTTCTCTCATGATTTTCCTTCCGTTCTTTCAAGATGGCAGCAAATTACCATCAGATATTCTTTGTTTTTTTTTTTTAAACCATGACATCATGTACAGTGGTTCATCAAAAGTAAAGGCCCGGTCACACCTTGACGTTTTAGCCAGCGATGGCAACGTATTAAAATTTATGTAAAACGCTGGCTTACGTTGAACTTTTGATGTTTTTTTTTTTTAAAGATTCGGACGTATTCATAGCGACTTGGTCTTATGTATATCGCATTAGTAACGGACACAGAACGTTTCGTTGTGTTATAGATAACTTATACCAACGAATGCTGAACCTGTTGTCGGTCTACTCAACCTATGCCCAACGATAGTCTAACTTAGGCATAGCGCGTTGCATGCATCGCCGACGATCTCGTGACGTAGCCTATTAAAAGGCTGACGCACAACGATTCAAATCATAACTGCCGTAGAAATGGAAGTGTCAACATCGCAGTCACACCTTGGTGATCTTGCCAGCGTATGCCGACCTAAGAATAATGTGTCTAAAACGTTGGGGCACGTCAAATACGGTATGAGTAAGTTTGGTATACGTGAGTACAACGCTAAAGTACGCTATCATACGTCGTAGTCAGTAGAGTACGTCAAGAAATTTTAAACATGTTCAAAATTTTACGACGTACTCGGCGTATGACGCACGTTCCGCATGCGATGGGGATAAGTTTTACACACTATATGCGGACGCTTACACACGTCCACAAAGGCTACTTATAAGCTACTCATAAGTCGAAACGCGTTGCGGTAATGTCTTTTTTACGCGAAACTTATTTCTAACTTATGTTTGACGTGCTTTGAACCAATTCTTTACGTAGTCCCAACAC
This sequence comes from Eptatretus burgeri, assembly GCF_056783735.1. Classification (NCBI taxonomy): domain Eukaryota; kingdom Metazoa; phylum Chordata; class Myxini; order Myxiniformes; family Myxinidae; genus Eptatretus; species Eptatretus burgeri. The sequence goes on from NC_140971.1 coordinate 49,463,142, forward strand.
ACATCGACGTATGTAGACGTATTCCAATGACGTCTTCCGGTCGACAAAAAAAACAAATGAACGTGTTTCTAGGTTACAACTGCCATATAAAGACGTGTTCCCAACGATTTTGGGAATTGGTATATAAAAATGGTGTTCATAAAAGGGGAACCCAACAGTGTTTGCGAGTCATTTTTGAGTCGATGTCCATGTCAGCAGTATCAGTATCAGTATCAGTAGTAGTTTGTTCATGTTGGCAGTAGTAGGTGAGTGTGAGGGGGAGGGTGTGGGTTATGATGGATCCTCCTTGCGTCCGCATGTCCACGGGTAGGAGACATCTTTGCACCATTGTTCGAAGTTCTTCGCAGCTAATTTTTTATGGGCCTTTTTCAACAATGAGCTATGGCTTGTTTTTACGATTTAGATATATTCATAACGGGTTGGACAAATGCACAATGAACTAATAATGTGCATAGAGCGCTTTGATTACTTATAGATACGATATACCAACGAATAATTATCGTGTAGCCGGCGTTCACAAACTATGCCCAACGATAGCCTAACTTATCCATATCGTGCGGCAGTTTATCTTTGCCGGTGACGTAGGGTTTGCTATTCATAGGCTGCCACTCAAAGATTTAAATGGCTGCATCTCCACTATTGAAAGTAGACGCTTGCGCTCAACAATTGGATTTGTTTTACACTCAACGACTTTTAAACGGTACCACTCAACTATTTTCATTGTTTACAATGAACGATATAAATTGCTGTCACTCACCTTTGTTTTTTGACGCTGGGGTTTTGAAATTTGAAGCGTTTCTTCTGAACGTGTTAAAACGCTCAAACTCGACTATTTTAAATCGACGCTGCTGATGGACAATTGGAATCATAGCCAAGCTAGACATCGAAGTGTGAACATCCTCGTCATGCCGAAGAAAAGTTTGAAGAATGCTGCAAATAAGTGTCCTGGCCGTGGTCGTGGCCGTGGACGCTGACGCAAGGACGATCCATTATACCGACGTCTTTCAGCCTATGAGTAACTTAAAAGTAACGTCTGTCGATGTGTGGCAACGATCGCGTAACGTGCCAACAACACGTTAATCATAGGTTAGAAATAAGTTTCGGGTACGCTAAACATTACATCGGCGTGTCTCAACTTATGATTAACTTACAAGTAGCATGTGTTGACGTCTGTCAACGATCGCAGAGCGTGCATACAATTTGTGGCCAGCATAGCGGAACGTGTGAGTCATACGCCGGCATACGTCGTGAAATTTCAAGCATACAAAAATTTGAGGACAACCGAAAAGTACAACGTTTAAAGCCAACGTACAACGACGTATGGCAGTGTTTTTCAGCGTGCTCTCAATGTTATCAAAACTTACCCATAACGTATTTAACGTGTGCCAGCCTTTTAGAAAAAAAATTCAAAAATCGGCATACGTTGGCTAAAACGTCAAGGTGTGACTGGGCCTTGACTCTGCAATACACACCCATGACAAATGAATGAATGTGAGTTCCCCAACAAGGAACTTCAATGCAGGAGAAAGCAATTAGACCGATCAAGCCTGTGCAATGGTTGCCAATCTATGGTTGTTTGTCCATGCTCTATCCTACTTCAAGGGGCTGTCACACCTTGACGTTTTAGCCAGCGTATGGCAAGGTATCAAAATGTATGTAAAACGCTGGCGTACGCTGAACTATTGATGTTTTTTTTAAAGTTTTGGGTGTATAATAACGTGTTGGATGTATGCATAATGTTTTAGTAACGTACACAGAACGTTTCAATCACATATAGATAACTTATACCAACGAATGCTGAGCGTGTTGTCGGCGTTCACAACCTATGCCCAACGATAGTCTAACTTATGCATAGCGCGCGGCAGCGTATCACCGACGATCACGTGGCGTAGGCTATTCATACGCTGCGGCTCGACAATTCAAATCATAACCGCACTAGACATCGAAGTGTGAAGCCGCTGTCACACCTTGACGTTTTAGCCAGCGTATGCTGACGTATGAAAAATTTGCCAAACCAAGCTGGCACACGTCAAATACGTTATGGGTAAGTTTTGTATACGTTAAGAGCACGCTGGCATACGTCGAAAAATTTCAAACATGGAAAATTTTCTCACACCTCGGCGTACTACGACGTATGCCAGCGGACTACGAAAAAAGCCAGCGTACTACGACGTATGCCAGCGTGCTCTTAACGTATACAAACTTACCCATAACGTATTCAACGTGTGCCAGCGTTTTAGCCAAATTTTGCATACGTCTTGCATACGCTGGCTAAATCGTCAAGGTGTGACAGGGCCTTAAATGCTGAGCATCAAGCAGGGAAGCAGCACGTTACATTTTAAAATATTTGTTATGACTCGGACAGGGTTTGAACCACCGATTTCCCAGACTCAAAACAGAGGCTCAAACCATTATGCCACCGAGTCTGGTCAATGGTATAATGGTTGGAAGCAAGTGACCTTTTATACTCCTCCCCCCCGAATTAAAATAAAATACTAAATTAAGTGAAATCGGTGTAATAAGAGCCCCCCCCCCCTTCGAGGTTCAAGGAAATTTTGCACAATATCTATCGACTTATTTATTCCTGACTCGAGTTAACGCTTTACAATCTGGCTGAACGCAATACCCCAAGAGTGCAATTGAAATCGATTCCAGCAGCACTGCATGTTCAGCTCCGTCTTTAGAGATAGTTTTGATCAAGGTTGGTTTATGTCATCATAAACATGAAAGGAAAAAAAATCACAATACTTACTCTGGAAAGTGTTCTGTGTACAGGATTGTTTGGTAGTGGGAGTGGGGGACTGGAACATTGCGACAATGTATGGTAGCTTGGGTTGGAGAAGTATTGATGTGTTTGTCCATTGTAAGTTGTTTGATCTGCAGGAAGACCAAGCCACATGGGGAATTACACCACCGCGAGGAGTTTCGCTCTCCTAAAGTTGATCTGCTGTAGTTGGAACAACAACTTTGCTTTAAGAATTCACTTTAGTTTTGTAAAAATGTATCATAGTCAAGTCATTAACAGAATAATGGGTTGCAGAGACAAATATGAAAACATCTATTAAGTAACCACACCATTGTCTGCATTACAGAGGTATCCAAGACCTCTTTTGACACTGCCCATTAAACATTCCAAAGGAGGCCTACTGGGATGAAGGATACATCATATGCTCTCCCCTTTGAGGTGGTACTCCTGCTTCAAACCTAGCTTGACTTCATGCTGTGAAAAAGAAGGCTTGCAGGATCATTGTTATCTCCCGCAATGAAGCCGAGTCTTTGGGTCTCTCACACTCTCACCGGAGGAAGGTTGATGGTCTTCGTCTTCAACAGACTCCTCTCTGGCCTTGCCCCGACCCACTCTGTCTGTGGTGCTCTGTCCCCCCTAAATTTCCACACATCGCTCAAGGTCTGCCAAAATCCGGCTTCTGGTGAAACGACCAAAATCAAGAATCACTGATCATCTTCACTCTTTCATTTCTCTTTTTCCCCACCTCTGGAACAAACTCTCACACTCTCTTCAATCCCACTCCTCACTCCAGGTCTTCAAAACAACTGTTCACCACCATCTCATATATCTTTCCCCATCCAAAACCATATGCCTGGTGTTGGCTTTATGGTTATGGTGGTGGGCTTGGGATCCTTGGATCTCGAGTTCAAATCCCACTCGGCTGTTGAATCAATACCAGCTGGGGTTGACTCTGCCTGTCATCCTTCCGAGGTCGGCAAAAGTGCCAGCTTGCTGGTATCGTGTGTCGGAGTGGCGACCCGTCCAGGATTGTGCCCAATCGCCAAGGAGACTGCTTCGGCAGCACCAACGCTCTGCACAGAGTATGGTCCTGATGGATGGATATCAGTGCACCAAGTAAGCTGAAATTCGATAGAAACCAGATCCAACTCCCTTGTCTGGTTACCCTCGCCGAAGGAGAAAGTATTGCATTTGGATCCTTTTGTTTGTTATCTTGCCAAAACAAAGTTTTTGCAAGATATGTTAGTCAGCTTGTATGTTTTGTTTTTTTTTTGTTTGTTTTTTTTGTTTGTCTCTAATCACGCATAAAAAATTCTGCAGAGCACAGTTATCATTGGAAATTTTTGTAACTTCGCACATCAGAGGCCTATAGAGGTCCCTTTCAGGGCATAAAATTTTGAAGGTCAAGGTCAAAGGTCAAGGTCACCGCAAATCAGGGGAGTCGACGAAACCCTTATTTTTTGAGTAATTTTGATCGGATCGTCTTCAAACTTCATGGGAATATTGTTCATGGTCTGGCGCTCAGCTGATTAATTTTTGGTGGTGATTGGCCTTGACCTTCATATGTTTTTTTTTTTTTGGTCTGTAATCACGTATAAATCACTCTGCAGAGCACAGTTATCATTGGAAATTTTTGTAACTTCGGATATCAGAGGCCCATAGAGGTCCCTTTCAGCACATAAAATTTTGAAGGTCAAGGTTAAAGGTCAAGGTCACTTTGTCGCAAATCAGGGGAGTCAACGAAACCCTTATTTTTTTTAGTAATTTTGACCGGATCGTCTTCAAACTTCATGGGAATATAGTTCATGATCTGGGGCTCAGCTGATTAATTTTTGGTGGCGATTGGCCTTGACCTTCATGGTTAGCACCTGAGGTCAAACATATTTGACCCCAAGGTCAAATTTTCAAGTTATTGGAACCATATCGTGTAGAACCTCAAATTGAACACCTCGATGAGTGCTTTCTAGATATGTCAAGCTTGAGACATTATGACGTCATTTGGTGACGTTATGAGGAAAACGCATATTTTTCATGGTTACTCTGTAGAACGATTCTCATCGGAATCTCTCGTAGGCAGATATTCCTCAAGGAGTCGCTCCTGGTGGATAGCAGCTCTGTTCACCTCAGTGTGACCTTAAAGAAGTCACACGTGGTCACCTTTTGGCAAGATACGGGTCACCTTGTGGGTGACATTGGTATATTTTTTTTTGTTTTTTTTTTTGTTTGTCTGTAATCACGTATCGATCACTCTGCAGAGCACAGTTATCATTGGAAATTTTTGTAACTTCGCATATCAGAGGCCTATAGAGGTCCCTTTCAGCGCATAAAATTTTGAAGGTCAAGGTCAAAGGTCAAGGTCACTTTGTCGCAAATCAGGGGAGTCGACGAAACCCTTAATTTTTGAGTAATTTTGATCGGATCGTCTTCAAACTTCATGGGAATATAGTTCATGGTCTGGCGCTCAGCTGATTAATTTATGGTGGTGATCGGCCTTGACCTTCATGGTTAGTACTGGAGGTCGAAAGTTTTTGACCCCAAGGTCAAATTTTGAAATCTTAGATACCATATCGAGTAATACCTCATATGAAAGTGCTTGATAAGTGCTTTCCAGATCTGTCAAAAGTTTGACGCTATGACGTCATTTGATGACGTCATGACAAAAAAACGGATTTTTCATGAAAATTGTATTTCCTCAGTTCTCATCAAAATCTCTTGATATTTCATGTACAACAGTCCTGGAGAGATACCATTAACCGTATGAAAATATAAAGGTCAAGGTCAAAGGTCAAGGCCACAAAAAGGTCAAGCATCAAGGTCGACGAAACCCTTATTTTTTGAGTAACTTTAATCGAATAAATAAGTCACTCATGTTCACATTTTGGCAAGATACTGGTCATCCTGGGGGTGACATTGGTTTTTTGTTTGTTTCTCCGCACAAAACTTTCGTGTTTTTCTCTTCAACCACTTGTCGGATTGAGAAAAAATTTTCATCACAGGTGTGACTACTCATCTAGTCAATGATAATTATAACGTCATAGGTCACGTGGTGTGGCAGCCATATTGGAAAAACTTTGGACCTCTGTATCTCTGAAACCATACCAAGGGAAAAATTGAAACTTGGCACACGGCAAGTACTCCTCATGGGAAATAAGTGTGAATTTTTTTTATGACGTCTTAGGTGCCTTCGTTATGACGTCATAGTTGCATATGTATAAATGCTACATCTGATCAGTATGAAAAATTTTGAGGGTCATCTAAGGATAAAATGGTCCACAGAAAAAAAAAATTGATGATGTCATCAGTCACGTGATTCGGCAGCCATTTAAAAAAAAATTTTTAACCTTTAAAAAATCCTCTCTGAAATAGCTGTACAGATAGAGGTGAAACTATACATGCATGACCACCTATCCATGAGGAACAAAAGTTTCACACATACGATAGGTCATATGGTTTGGCAGCCATATTGGATTTACAATAACATCTATACAAATCTTCTCCAGAAAGGCAAAACAGATCAAGGGGAAACCACAAAAATGTTCTGCAAGCCTTGGGTGTACAAGGTTGTTCAGGAATAATTGATGTCACATGGTTTGGCCGCCATATTGGATTGAAGAAAAATATTAAATAAACTTTTCTTTGGAACCACTTAATTAATCGACATAAAACTTTACAATTATGACCCAGCGGTGATGGGGAATAGATGTTTTAAATTCAAACTTGATCGGACACATGGTCTGGCAGCCAGAATTCTTTATTTTTATATTGATCTGGTTCTTTTCTTTAAAAAGTATTTTTTTTAACAAGACTCACTTGGGTGTGCCTGGATGGGTTTGAGGATAGAGGAGTAGCAGCTGAAATGTGAATCCTATTGAGGTTCTCTTGATGACTTCATCTCTGGTTTTTGCTTGTTCTGGTTCCTTCTGATGATTCCAATGCAGGATTGTTCCTATTTGGTCTTCCATTTGACTTGAAATTAATTTGTTTTAATCCCATTCTAAATTCAATTTAATAATAATGAAAAATGTCATGGGTCAGGGTCAGGTGTCCAATCAAAACGGAGTTGCTTCAAAGCAGGACGTCTTGGTACCCGGTCATCACTGCCAGCAGTTATAAAGTGGCATTTCTAATCATGTCTCTTATTAATTACTTAACACACCAGTACACAAATGGCACACAAAATGCACCACACAAAAGTCCTGGTGAGGTCTGCAATCTCTGATTGCTCTTTCTCTTGTTTGTTTTAGGTTTGCACTCGGAACGGTCTTCTCGTACGTGAGTCTTTTGTGCATCTGTTGGGAGAGATTAAGGAGACCTTTTTAAGAGTCAGCCTTCTTTTTATTTTACACGAGCAAATATAACCTGTCGCTTCGCTGACAGGGGTATGAAGGAGAAGGGGGGTGGAGAAAGAGAGAAGGAGAGAGAAGGGGAGGGAGGCAGAGAGGATGGAGGAAAGGGAGGGGTGGGGAGAGGAGGGAGGGGAAGCGAGAAGTGGGTGAAGAGGGGGAAGCTAAGAAGGGGAGAAGAGTGAGGAAGGGGGTTGGAGGTGGGGAAAGAAGATTGAGGAACAAAACACAGACACACACACACACACACACACACACACACACACACACACACACACACACACACACACACGTTCATCCCCTTGCTGGCTGCGCCCAATTGTTGCCCTGCGACTCCACTGCTAATTTAATCTTGCTCTTCCATGAGCCTTGCTCTTGTGGAGAAAAAAAAAAGACTGTGGGGAGCTTGCAAAACATTTGAAGACTTTTGAGATGTTTAAGATAATTATGTTCGTTTTCCCCCACCAACAAAATGCCAACAATGGAATCCTGCAAAGCCAAGACCAAATACCTGACTGTAAAAAAAAAAACAAAAAAAAACAGTCATCACACAAACAGCAATGATTCAATGATGAAGAACAACATGTTAGATCTACAGCAAAATGAAGATGAGCAAATAACTTGGAAAGAGAAAACAACTGCACAATACAGGCAGAAAAAAAAAAAGCAGCAGCAGCACCTGTGGCTTGAGGTTGAGCAGGTGCAGAAGGTGCTGCCCGGTTCAGAACACGCACAGCTGGCGTGTAGGAAACGGGCGGCTCCTCCTGGTCTTTAGTCTTGTGACGGCGCTGTCTATATATGAAGACCGCAATGAGTGCGAGCAAAACAGCAATGAGTAGCGCGATTCCCACCACGACCACCACGTAATGTCCATCTCTCGGCATTGCAGAACTGGACGCCTTGCTCAGGGCATTGGTGTTTTTGAAGAGCCCGGCTGGCGGAACAAATCGTGATCAGAAAACAAGGTTAGCATGTTTCCATTTGACATACAGCTGTGTTCAACCTTCAACAGGAAGTTATCAAATGACATTACATGCATATTCACAAAGAAAGGTGACCTTGAATCAAATCAAAAGTTTTGAGACTTGATGTGTGTGAAGGGAAGTTCATAGGTTTTAGCTTCAGATGAGTTAATTTTTCTGGGAGATGCTGATTTGCATCATTGCTGGGAGCAATGATGTATTGATGTCGGATTCGTTTTTTGAGATCAACTTCAGCTTATTGCTCTGAAAATGAAGACAACCTTTCGGGGGAGCGTGGAGGGGACATGAAAAAACGACCCTCCCGAATGTTTGCGCAACAAAAGAATTCTGGCTAATGGCCAAAACAATAAATAAAAGAACAGATGCACCCCTTAATCACTTCCATATTTGTACACTTTTAAACTTGTTAACATCTTTGGCCAATTCCTCCAAGCACAAATGATTCATGGCCAGATGTATACCTCCCTCCCCCCCTCCATGCCACTGCCACCCACTCCCCCGAGGGATATCATCAAGACGGCTATATTTTTAGAATATCACTTTAGCCAAAATCCATTAATGGCCAGCTGACAGCTGTTTCTGCCTTAGGGGACTCATCAGGCTAGTGACAGTTCTCTTGATAGCTCCAGGATGTCTTTACTCCATCTGTCCAATATAATCTTCTATAGAAATAATATGCGTATTTTGTTTGTTTCTCTGTCTTTCCATGAATTTTGTCTAAAACTACTTGACCATGAAAGCCCGTGACCATGCTACTTGTCCTCCTTGTGAAAATGTCTTTGTCCGAGCAGTTCCTGTTGTATAATGTTTCTTTTTTCCATTCCCAATGACCTTAATGTTTTTTTAATCACTGAGCTTACTTCTCCGCTAGTTTACTGAAGAATCTTGTGAGATGATGGAATCTCATGAGAATGTGAATTTAACATTTTCTATTTACTTTTAACATTGTTCTTGACTAACAGTAACAGGAATATTGTTAAGAATGGGAAGAGAGCAGAGGAGAGGACAGAGTCAGGGGTAGGAAGGAAAGGGGGGGGGGGCAGAGAGTTGGGAGAGCAAGGTTGAGTCATTGGGAGGAGGGTCGAGGGTTTGGGGTTGGGAGATTGGGTTGAGAACTTGGGGTTTGGTCGGGGGGAGGGGAGTTGAGGACTTGAAGAAGAAAGGGGGAGGACATAGTTGGGGTGGGGGACAGAGAGGTGGGTTGAGGATTTGGTGAGAGCGAAGCTCTCAAGAGTGGGAGGGGAGAGAGGTTGAGGAATTGGGGCCGTGGGGATGGGGAGGTGTTTGAAGACTTGTAATAGGAAGGGCATTTGAAGACAGTGTGGAGGGGTTTGAGGACTTGGGATGAGGAGTGAGGAACTTGAGGACTTGAGGTTGGGAGGGGGTTGAGGACTTTGGGTTGGGAGGGGGTTTAGGACTTTGGGTTGGTAGGGGAAGTTGAGGACCTGGGATTGGGTTGGGTGGGACTTGGGGGGGGTTTTACGAATTGAAGTCACATTTTACATCATGCGGCATTTCCGCAGGTCCCTGCTAGAATAACCATAATAGTTTTATGTTTAAACACTTCATTCCTTCCCATCCAAGTCCAACGATGTTCATACTGGACGAGCCTTTGCTCATGCAAGATGACATTCTCGTTCCGTGCCAGCGACGTGCACTTGCCTTTTCAACACAATATTATTACACAGCATTGTGGGCTTTACGAGAGCACTTCCATTTTTCAAGCGACTGTACTAAACTGGGGAAAGGGCATTATTGTTGCAGTCACGTTCATCGAAATACCTTGGGAGGTAAATAGTCAGAAGCAATTAATGCATAATGCATGCAATGTATTCCATATTACATTCGTGGTAATAATTATGGTTCGAGCTACAGAAGCAAAGAAAGGAACCAATCTCGTTTTCTCCTTCAAATATTAATCACAAAAAGAGTTGGACGGAGGCCCCGGGGAGTTTCATGTTACATCGAAGATCTGCTTCCTCATGATCTTTGTTTATGGCTTTCAATTGACAGCCATCTACTTATTACATCCTGATACAGAAATATGGCAGAATTTTAGCCTTACCCCCTCCCCGCCTTACCCCCCCATGACCCCTTTCTCTTTCGAAATGTGCAATATGTGTACCGAGCTTTCCCTTTACCCCAATATCATCCTAACCTCTTTTCCCTACTCTCCACTTCTCCCATCCATCCATCACCACACTGTTTCCGATTATGGTGAAGCAGTTTCTCAGCAAATAAATACACTGGGGAGTTTACCGTTTCTCGCACAACAAAACGGGGGATTGAACCTGCGCTCAGCAAATTACAACACACAATCTTAGCCAAATGAGCCAACCTTCGACCTCCACTCCGCTCTCCCTTACCACCCTGTCTCTTGCCCATCATCCGTATTCTCAATTTGGCTGACTGCCACCCAAGTAATAATTAACGGACACTTGTCTCCCTCATGCCATCTCCACATACCTTGATCACAGTGCAAACCCTTCCAGCCTGGACTGCAGTGGCAGGCTCCGGTCAGAGCACTGCAGGAACTATTGTGCAGACATTTGCAATGATGCTGGCAGCCGAAGCCGTAGGATCCAGACGGACATTCTGCAGGCAGTCGCAATGACGATCGACGTACATCATGGAAACAGGGAGGGAAGAGGAATACAATGGGAAAAGTTGCAAAGTAATTGTTGATGGTTCTAATATGATCTGAACTTTGATTTACAGTTTACCTTTGTTCAACATGACAATTAAATCAGGAAACCTCTCGTTATTGGTGTTGGTTACCAACACTATAAACACAAAAAACTAGAACGGCACTCGGAAGAGCGCATCCCTCCGCCAGGCTGAACAGTTTACGCTTTCTATCCCACTGATAGGCAGGATCCGCATCCGAATATTCACCACAATCGAATCAGTTTGTGCTCGTCATATACCCAAACCGTCCACTAAGTTTCGTCCAAATCCGTCTGTAGCTTTTTGAGATATTGTGCTATATATCGTTTTTGGCCCGATATCTCAATGATGAAGAATCACTTTAAAAATTCTCGGATCCGGATCCAGATCATAATCTTCACCAAAACCTTATCAATTCGTCCTTTTGTCACACAACCAACCTGTCCACCTAATTTCATCCGAATCCATGCACCACTTTTTGAGATATCCTGCTATCAGACAAACAGTGGTGAAACCACAACCTCGGTCCACCATCAGTGGTGGAGGTAATTATTTATCGTCAGAGATTATTACGTCTTAGTAATAAAAGTCCATGTCAAATGTGAACCACTTTGGTACAATCGTGAATGTGTGCACGAACACACTATATCGGTGGTGTGTGTGTGTGTGTGTGTGCACACACACACACACACACACACACACACACACACACACACACACACACACACACACACACACACACACACACACACACACACACACACACACACACACACACACACACACACACACACACACACACACACATCGAACCCCCTAACTTGATGAGGCAGCATAGTGCAAATCGAGTCCCATCACAGCAATTGCTGCATGACCTGTTTCACCAGAGCAGACTATAGGTGTGCTCACCGTCTGTCCATCCATCCCACTTCTGGTTTTTCAGACTTTTTTTCCAGACTCTAACATATTCAACTGTAACTTGGTACATGGTTTTTTCATGATAAGTTAGAGAACAAGTTCGAGTTTCATTGCATTTCATCAACTTTCCACAGTTGTGCTCTTTTTGGACTTAGAAATATCACATCAGTCAGGGACATGTATTACAAAGCAATTCTTGCTCTTGTTTTTTTTTTTGGTGGGGGAGGGGGGGTGGGATTTGTAAACATAGTCGAGGCTCATGGAAGAGCTCGATGAGTCTACTGAATATGAGGACACAACAGCACAACAGCACAAGGGGGGAAACACCAACAGCAGAGTTGAAGGCCAAGACAGAGGCAGACTTGGACAAACAATGGGTTTGGGGAAGAATAAGGGGCAGAAGAGGATGCATGGAGTGGACAAGATGGATAGAGAAGGAAACTCTCAGGTGGGAAAACTCGGTTTAGGTAATGTGGGCGAATTGGAGCTTCCATAAAGTGTCGACACAACGACAGTCTGCCCTCGTATGTTCCGGTTGTGAGTCACAGGAATTTTCTCAGGACTGCATTAACATGATGTGAAGTTGTTAAGGAGCGTGGTCATCGGTTTATATCATCAATATCATGAATGCGGTGATCAATATATTAGTTTCAGTTTCAACATCATAAATTTCAAAATCGAATGAGACCTGAGATGCTGTATTTCAACCATGCAAGGTAAATGATAAAAAAACTACTTAGTAATCCATGCACTTATTGGTAGTCATTTAAGGATTAAATGACATTAGAACTATATGTTCTTCGAGATTTGTCTCACATGACATGACCCCTCCTCCATAAAAAGCACTTATTCATGTCTTTACGGCATCTTATAGGACCCCAAATATTTCTAAAAGTGCTTCCCAAAATGAAAACGGTGATCGATCAATTCATGGCTGGGAATGCGCTAGCGAGACGTATAATGGGTCTGTAATGAGAGCAAAATGAAATGATGTGTTGGAAGTGAGCGGATGAAGGAGGGCAGTAATGTGGATGTTGCTGCATGAAGAATGCGGTGATGAGGCGTACTGATCTGGCACCACACGCCCATGAAACCAGCCATGCATGAGCACAGCCCACTGATGTGATGGCAGTCAGCCCCATTCTCGCACTGGCACAGCTGGGCACAGCTCTTTCCAAAAAATCCCATGGGACAACCTGTGGTGATGCAGAACGCATGTGCAGATACACACACACACACACACACACACACACACACACACACACACACACACACACACACACACACACACACACACACACACACACACACACACACGGTTTGTGCTGCATATCTCTGGCCTTAAGTTCAACTTTTTACAGACACAGATATATAGCTTTGCCCAGAGGATGTGAGCGGCTCGGCGTGCTCTGCATGGTCTATCCTGTGATCAGTGTATTTTGTGAAGACCAAAATTGGAATGACCTTTTCTTTGCGGGCGATAATGTAATGAGTTTTATCGATGCCACTGTAATTACAAGAGATGACCTGACCACAGCTTGCGACCACAGAAAAAGATTTCTGGAGAAAATGTATTTCGATTGTTCCGAAGTAAAGGTAGGCCGCATTGGTGGACTTTAAAAAGGAAAGCAAGGGTTGTTTTCATGCAGAGAATAGGATGGGATGAAAATGTTTCCTGTTTGCAAATCAAACAAAAGTGGATTTCGTGCTGGTGGGAGTGCAAAGAGGTAGCCCATTCCCCTTTGAAGATATCCTGGTCACGGTTCGAATTCCACAGACCCGTTTCTGAACAGTCACCTTTAATGGTATTTCGCAGGCAGGATGTTTCGACGAGTGTACCGTCCTTCAAATGGTACATTAGGCTTGGGACACATCTGCCTGCATTTGTTGGTTGGAGTTAAATATCCAACGGTAGATTTTGTAAGAGAAGGCCATTGTGTGCCAACACCATGGGCAAATTCTAAATGCATGCCTCAACCACCCATTGGGTTCCCACTGGTCTCCTTGCATTGTCCACCAGGCACACTCAATGGACCAATGGTGACCTATCAAGGACATGACCAGTCTGAACATTCAGGAAATGGGCACACATGTGGATTTGAAGTAATAGGGTCTTCGTACTTTCAATACTTTTTAAATAACCATTTTCCATGTACGAACAGAACGTAATGCCACATTTGATGGTTACATTCAGTGTCGTGTAATAGCAAGGAACACCGTCAGTTGTTTTTCAAGCAAGTCAGAGCATTAGTTTGTAGTCTCATCCAAAAGTGGTTGTGAGACTATTCTAACTCTGCTGTCTGTGTGTCCACGTCTATATATTTTTGCTTTAATTTTTTTTCCCTCTACAACCGCATGTCTGACCGATGTGAAACTTTAAACGTAGAAGAGAATCCCAATGAAGAATATTTTATTGATAACTCTGAAGTCAGAGGTCACATGGTATGGTAGCCATATTGGATTAAAGGGGAAAAAAAATTGGACATCTCTAAAACTGCTCAAGGAAAAAAAATTGAAACTTGGCACATGTCATTCCAGCCATAATTGGTTGAATCAAAATCCTTAACCAAAATATCTGAAACTTCATATATCTGATCTATGACTCGATGCGAGCGAAGAATTAAATTTATGTCACCGGTCAGTAGTCTGGCAGCCATATTGGATTGAAAATAAAAATGTTTTAAAAAATGGTCTTCTCCACAACTGCTTCACAGACCAATGCAAAACTTCATACATATGATTGATTAGCCATGGGGAAAAATATAATTTGAAATCCTTTTTTCATATTCATCTTCACTGATGTAATTTAGCCTTAATGTGCACAAAAGTTGTCTTTAAATATCCTAATAATCACTCAATAATCAATAAGGCTATGGATAATGGCAATGTATGTGACATAATAGGGTGCATGGATGATTCGGGTGTGTGGCCCATAATAACAGTGGGCCATAATAGTAGCGTGTTCAGTTAATGATGGTATTTTTGTAGAGAATGAACATGTGAGCAAGACTATGCACTCTACTGAGTGCTGTTCTACTTTCTCAATGTAATGCTGGCGAGATGTTTGAGGCGTGATTTATGAGTCCAGAGCCATATCTCAGTCTTCAGCTGGAAAGTGTCAGATCGAGTCAAGAGATACAAGAAAAACAGTCAAAACAGAATTGCCAAATTGAATTAAAACTGAACATCTCGCGTGGAACGCGAGATGCACATAAAAGGTGGATGAAACAGAAAAAGCGCAAAATAATGGCAGTAAAAGTGTCAAGAGCATTTGTGAGGCCACAAACATTGTGATAATGAATAAATGAAAGAAGTGATTTGGAAGGTTTGTTTTAATAAATGATATAAGTAATGATTATGAATTGATCACAATTCCCTTAAACAAATCATAAACTAGAAAGAGCAATCAGAGATTCCAGATGCTCACCAGAACTTGTTTTGTGTGGTGTAATTTGTGTGGCGTTTGTGTCCTGGTGTTACATAATTAATAAGAGACATAATTAGAACTGCGACTTTAAAACTGCTGGCAGTGATGACCATACCAAGACGTTCCGCTTTGATGCAACCCCGCTTTGATCGGCCACCTGACCCTGACCAATGACATTTTAAAATTATTGAAATGAATTTAGAATGGGATTAAATATATATTCAATTCAAATCAAGTGGAAGACCAAATAGGTACAGTCCTGCATTGGAGTCATCAGAAGGAACCTGAACAAGCAAAGAGCAAAGATGTAGTCATCAGGAAGAACCAAGATAGGGTTCGGATTTCAGCTGCTACTCCTCTACCCTCAAACCAATCCAGGCACAGTCAAGTAAGCCTCATTCAAAAATAAAAAATAAAAAAGAACCCAGATCAAAAAAAATAAACAATTCTGGCTGCCAGACCATGTGTCTGATCAAGTTGAAATTTCAAACATCTATTCCCCATCATCACTAGATCATAATTGTGAAGTTTCATGTCGATTGATTAAGTAGTTCCAGCGAAAACATTATTTAATATTTTTCTTAAATCCAATATGGCTGCCAAACCATGTGATCTATGACATCATATGTGTGAACCTTTTGTTCCTCATGGATAGTCAGTCATACGTGTAAAGTTTCGCCTCGATCTGTTCAGCCATTTCAGAGAAGATTTTTGAAGGTTTTTTGTTGTTGTTGTTGTTGTTGTTGTTAAACAATATGGCTGCCAAATCACGTGACCGACGCCGTGATCAATTTTTTTTCCTGTGCACCTTTTTATCCCGAGATGACCCTCAAATTTTCATACTGATCAGATGTAGCATTATGCATGTGCAATGACGTCATAACGAAGGCACCTATGATGTCATCAAAAAAATCCACATTCATGATGACTACTTGCCGTGGGCCAAGTTTCAATTTTTTCCTTGGTGCGGTTTTAGAGATACAGAGGTCCAAATTTTTTACATTTTTCCAACATGGTTGCCGCACCATGTAACCTATGATCTCATAACTATGATTACAGAATTCTACATGAGTAGTTGCACCAATGGTGAAAATTTCGTCCCAATCCGACAAGTGGTTGCGGAGAAAAACACAAAAGTTCGGTGCTATGCGGAGAAAAAAACAGACAGACAGACAGACAGGCAAACAAATGGACCCAAACGCAATACCCTATCCTTCGCTGAGGGTAATCGGCAAAAAAAGAGTTGGCCATGTCAATAATATAGAATCATGATCATTCAATACTCAACTGTATGTTATATGAACTATTTGAGATGATGACACCAGCGTGTCCCAATTTATATCAACACCTATGTCTTGTGTTCAAACATAAAAATGATAAAGGAAATATCTCAAGAATACATATGCTTCTTCTTCTTGGTCTGTCGTATGCAGCACATGGCTGCGGGTAGCATCATTTGCGAGGGTAGCATCATTTGCTGGAGCACAGCTGTACCGCTGCATTGCATATGCAAATGTGGACGTGGATTAGTTGAGAAAAGGCAAATAAGGGAGTGGGGGGTGGGGGTGGGATGGGGTTTACAGGAGAAGAGTATAGGGTACATCACATACATAATTATTTAACATACTGAGTGGTGGAGCGGAGATGGAAAACTTCGAAAACTACCATTTGTGCATACCTTTGATGTTGTTGTTGAGCTGTTAATATTGCTTTTAAACCCCCTACCAAATCACAATTGCACATCTGCCTAAAAAAAGAATCCATTGTGAACTTTTCATAGCTGAGAATTTACACTGGAGGAGTCACGACACCATTGTGGGGTGATGCAGAAGCAGCCTTATAAAGGGGAAGGAATTTGCCCAGGGTAACCAGCACTCAATGGCCTAGTCTTTTTGAAAGGCACCATGCGCTATTTGGCATCCGAGACACCATGCCAACACTATCAGATGGTCAAGGGGGCTTAATGTTATGCATGAGGGTTTTACATCCTCTTTTACCTCCGCCACCGAAGGTGGATGGACGTTATGTTTTCACCCCTGTCTGTCTGTGAACAGGATATCTCAAAGTTGCAGACGGATTTGGACGAAATTTGGTGGAGAGCTTGGGTATGTGACACGGACAAAATTATTAGATTTCGGTGAAGATCCAAATCTGGATCCAATCATTTTTAAAGTGATTTTTCTCCATAGAGAGATAGACCAAAAATGACGTAAAGCAGGATATCTCAAAAAGTTGCGGATGGATTTGGACAAAACATTGTGAGCAGGTTGGGTATGTAACAAGGAAGAATCGATTTGATTTTAGTGAAGATTTGAATCTGGATCCGTATCTGAGAATTTTTCAAGTGATTCTTCAACATTGAGTGATAAAGCTTAAATGATACATAGCACGACATCTGAAAAACTCCTGGACGGATTTGGACGAAACTTGTTGGACAATAACAAGCCGATTCGATTTTAGTTCAGGTCCGAATCCAGATCCGGCCTATCATGGGATACAAAACGTAAACCAATCAGCCTGGCAGACGTATGCACTCTACCGCGTGGCGGTTATAGTTTTGTCCGTTATGTCCTGATCCGTTCAGTGTGCTTGTTCTTCCAAAAGCCTCGACTATGTCTACAAAAAAAAAGTACCCTCCAAATGAATAGCATGCTCAATGATGCACATACGTGGATGAAAAACACCAGGTTGACTGTTTTTTTAAAGAATTGGCAATCAAACGCAGACCAGACGATTCTATCTCCAAGATATCCTTTCAGCTTACACCTGTTTTATAAACAGCCCATAAATACATCAAGTTCAGGTCAACAAATTGTCTGAAAAACCCAAAAATACCCTATCCCACTGCCACTTGTTAAAATTAAACTTTTTATTATCGGCCCACTTTCAAAAAAGGGCCTTTTAGGGATGTGGTCTCCAATTGTGCATGCATCTTGGATCTGGGTTGAGTCAAGACCTCTAATCCATAAACGGGCAAACATACAAGTACAGTAGAAGTCAATGTATGGAACCGACTTCATCATTTTTGTTCGTGAGATCGTAAATAGGTGTTGGGTCACCTGCTTGATGTAGTACCAAGACCCCAGTGGACATTTTGTCGACGCACTTATGTGGCTTATTCGAACCTTGTCCAAGTGACCGACCACATAGCTCACCAGAAGCCCCAATCCAAGCAGCTTGAAGGTGATCTTGTGCACTTTTGCATGTATCCTCTCCACCATTGGGAGTACAAGAAGAGACTCAACATCCTCGGTGGCGAAACAGAGCGTCTGTTTTGAGTCGAGGTCGGCGGTTCGAACCTCGGCCGAGCCATACCAAAGCCTATAAAAATGGCATGTGCTGCTTCCTTGTTTGACACTCGGCATTTAAAAAGGATAGAGCATGGACAAACAACCATAGGTTGGCAATAACAGCACAGGCTTTGATGGGTCTAATGGCCTCCTCCTTTGTCAAAGCTCCCCGATAAGGGAACTCATATAACATGGCTCTTCCATTTTGAGGTAGACTTCACGATGAACTCTCCTGGCTCTAAATTTTAAAGGTGTTGGTTCTAGTTCCACTCGTAGACGAATCAGAGCTGTGAAAAAAAAAACCTAACAGCACA
>NC_140971.1:49486829-49594329 GCF_056783735.1 Eptatretus burgeri
TTTCACATTCTTGTTCTGAAGCCATTCCAGTGTTGCTTTGGGTTTATTCTTGGGGTCATTATCTTGTTGGAACGTTAATCTTCAACACAGTCAAAGGTCTTTTGCACTCTGAAGCAGGTTCTCCTCAAGAATTTGCCTGCATTTAGCTCCATTTGTTGTTTCCTCTATCCTTACAAATCTCCCAGTCCCTGCCACTGAAAAGCATCCCCATAGCATGATGCTGCCACCACCATGCTTTGTGGTTGAGATGGTGTTAGATGGGTGATGAGCTGTGCTTGGTATCCACCAGACGTAGTGCTTTGCATTCAGGCCAAAGAGTTCATTTTAATCTCATCAGACCACAGAATCTTTTGCCTCGTACTCTGAGAGTCTTTCACGTACCTTTTTCTAAACTCGAGACATGCTGTCATGTGCCTTTTTCTCAGGGGTGGCTTCCTTTGTGAAGTGCTGCAGAGACGGTTGAAATGGGAGAACCTGCCTGAAGGACAATAAAGGAACTCTGTAGTTTGTTGGAGTGGTCATTGGGTTCTTGGTCACGGCCCTGACCGAGGTCCTTCTTGCCCAGTTGCTCAGATTGGTCAGCCTGCCAGCTCTCCGAAGAGTCTGGGTCGTTCCATATTCTTTCCATTTCCCCATGATGGAGCTCACTGTGCTCTTGAGAACTTACAACACTCTAGAAATTGTTTTATATCCTTCCACAGATCTATACCTCCTCACTATTCTATCTCCAGACAGTTCATTGGACTTCATGGTGGAGTTTCTGCTCTGACATGCAGTCAACTGTGGGACCTTGTATAGGAAGGTGTGATTCTTTCTAAATCATGTCTAATCAATTGAATTGACTACAGGTGGACTCCAATCAAGTTGTGGAGACATCTCAAGGATGATCAAAGAAAATCGGATGCACCTGAGCTCAATCTGGAGTGTCATAGCAAAGGGGTTGAATAGTTAATGCAACACATTTTTAGCTTTTAATGTTTAATTGATTTGTAAAAATTTCTAAAAATATGTTTTCACTTTGTCATGACGGAGTATTTCGTGTGGATCGGTGTCGATTTTTTAAAAATTTTTATCCATTTTAAATTCAGGCTGTTAAACAACAAAATGTGACGAAAATCGATGGGTGTGAATACTTTCTGAAGGCACTGTCCATACTGTGTCCATCTCGTTCAAGCGGACACTGAACCATGGCGTGTCCAACCAATTAATGGAACATCAATACAACCACGCCACACATCATGTAATCCTCGCAGCAACAGGCGGCATCCATCTTTATACAGTGCGATGTATGGTTGAGGTGCGATATTGCATGGTGCAATGTTACTAAGATGGACGACATTGTCCATCTTGGTAAAAAGACGACATCAGGATTTCACTCTGAACGCAGCATACAAATCCACAAGGTGCGGTACACCCAAAATGAATGCATGGTGTGCATGATAGCAGCGGGAGGTCAAATAAATGTTGGAGGGTCGACTTGGCCCCATGCCTTGCTCAGTGAGACAAGGCCGCCATTTCCATTCGTCTTCATTTACAGTTTCCACCATCCATGTGCCAAGCCACGGTGGATGGAGTCACAGATAGAACATGCACTTTCCCCCATGTTCGCTTGTATTTTCTGTTCTACTTTATGGTATTTTATCATTTTCACACAATTATCAAGATACAATTATTTTTTTTTGTAACTGTCCAGTTCACGACTCTACCAGCCACACCACAATCCCTCACTTTTAGCGAACAGCCTTTTACGTGGTGCCTTATGAAAGTGAACATATACGACATCCACGATCCACTGCACTTCCCTTATCCACCCAATCAACAACTGCTACATAAACCTCAAAGTTGACAACTCGACTTCCTCTTAATAAACTCATGCTGACTGCTTTTAATTGCTTTCAATTAGTTAACAAACTCATGCTTTCTGCTCACCTCTTTTTTTGCTCACCTGTGGAACCAACTTTCACATTCTCTTCAATCGCATTCTTCCCTCTCGGTCTTCAAGACCGAGAGCTGTTCATCACCATCTCAGATCATCTCCACCCCCTAGCACACCTCTTTCCAACTTTCCATTTTTTTTCCATCCTCAGAGTTTGCAGCTGTAACTGTCCATCTTATTCATTCCGTTCATACTCCCCTCCCCTTCATTCTTCCTCCCATCCCTTATTGTCCAAGTCTCCCTCTATTTTGTCCCTTAACCCTGCTGTTGGTGTGATTACCCCCCTCTTTTTCTGCTGGCCTTTTTGTTCTGTTGCTTCCTGATCCGTTCTATGTATGGCTCCTCAATGAGCCTCGACGTTGTATACAAAAACAAGTGGAAAACAAATGAAGTTCCTCATATCTTGACACTTGCTTTACACATTTCATTTTTTAAATATAAAAGCTGGATTTTTATTTCAAAGTTGCTTTCCAAAAGTATGACGTAAGAAGGCGAAGAACAAAAAATAAGAAGAGAAAAGAAAGAACAAGAATACAAAGTGAATTTTGAAAGTGTTTTTGTACCTGTTCAAAAATCAAGCCTGAACTCTGAATTCACGTGTCAATGATATTAAATCAAATTAACCCCCTCATCCCCAACACACACACACACACACACACACACACACACACACACACACACACACACACACACACACACACACACACACACACACACACACACACACACACACACACACACACTGGCCATGCTTCCTGATTGCATTATCAGAAACAAACTATCCTCTCAAGTGAGGTTACCAGCTGGTGCAAGAGGCCAGATGTCGTCCCATCAAAAAAACCTAATTTGGCCGTTCAGGGCGAGTGCCTTGTTTGCCGGCACGTGTTGAGAACCACCGGGTGATGTCTTGCAGAGATCCCCTGTAATGAGTGCCCCTCATTAGTGCCTTGTACAAAGTGACTGCCACTGCTGTGAAGGAAATGGCAAACCACAGTGCATTCCTTGCCCCGAGACTGCTTCGGGAACATCGACGAGCTGAACAGAGTATGCAGACTCAACTCTCCGTAGTGCTCTGCCCAAAGGGAGGTTCGGTGCTGTCAAAGCAGCTGTCGTGATCACGATTACACTGGGTGCTTTGCCGTTTGCCTTGTCACCAGTAGTCAGGGCAGGAATTTATAATTTGGCCAGGGTGCCGGTGACAAGTGACCTAAGTCTCGCAAAAGGCCATGCATGGATTCTTTGGCATCCACAAACTACGTCCACAATTTGGCAACCAATGCTAGTAGGCTGGACAACTGGCTTATATCGGCATGTAGGGAATCAAGCGTAGACCGGACAGCTAAAAGGTAAGTATGCCAGCCACCACCTCTGCACCATGAATAGACTCGATAGGTAATTGCAACCGCTTACCCTGAGAGCAGTCTGCGCCGATCCAGCCAGGATAGCACTGGCAGGAACCATCGATCGGGTTGCAAGTGGAGTTGCTGGTACAGGAGCACACGCTGGAACAGTCTTTCCCGTATCGCCTTTTGGCACACACTGCAGGGTACACGCCGGCCATTCAGCACTGTGAAAACCGGTAAAACAGTTGCCAATTTAAGGAGCACAATATAAGGAGATGGGGATGGTTCTCAAGGAGATGGGGATGGGCCTGGCATCTGCCTGGGGGATGGCCAGACGGAGGCCCCTGGAGTACCGGCGGAAAGTGGACGCAGCGACGTGCTGTTCTGGCACATGCTCCCATACCTGACCTGAATATAAGGAGAGCAACATGGTTCTTTTGATGCTATATATGTACGATTTCAATTTTATCGTCAAATGACCTTTACATTTCAAGTTTTCGGGGGTAACGTCTACGTAGTAGTAGGTACGCAGAGAAAGGATCGGTTGTTGCACCCTTTTGTGTGTACGTACAATGTATATGGCCCCTCGATAAACGACGAGTTCATCGCGACAGCTTTTCACCATCTATCGTTGTGTTCCGAATTTTCTGTCAATAACCGATCGAATAAATTTGGACGGTAAACATCACATTGTGCAAAATAAAAATTATCATCTTGCGGGATCTCCTGCAACCCCTGGGACATGACGTAATAGGCAACGCAGGATGTCATAGTGAAGACAAAATAAACAAAATACACAAACAGCTAATTATTGATCAAATTCTCAGAACCTCATGTGGGAAACCGTGTACATCAAACCGTGACCGTTACAATATGGTCAATATAAGTTAGTGTAACAGCTCAAAAGTTAATTATCAGATTCCTCGTAACTGTGCATTTGGCCCGTCACGCATAAGGGTTCATGTATGCAAAAGGGAGGGGGGGTAGGTAGGGTGGAGGAATTTGGGGGACAGGGTGGAGAAAGGAGAGATCAATTTGGGATGAGCAGGGGAGTAAAGGGAAGAGAAGGAAAGTAAGTAGAGAATCAGCATGTGAAAGGAGGAGGGTGAAGAACTGGGGAGGGCGATCAAATCCTCTGCCATTTTGCGTGCGTGATTTGTTGATGGCGGCCTAAAGGTGACCATTTCGGCTGACAATGCTTTTGAATTCATTACTTTGTGAGAAAGCTTGGCTTCCACTATTCCACGACCACAGTTTCCTTTTACTTTGGTTGAAGGTAATTTTCCCAGTAATCGATTAATATCAATCATTGATCAAGCCTTCTTTTCTCAGTTCACCGTCCTGTGCCAGGTTGCCCTGTACCCCGTGCCATTTATTTCAATGTGCACGACGGGGCATCGTTTATTTGGTTCATCCAACCACCGTCCCTAATCCTTCCCCTTTCAGCATCATATCGGCTTGAGCTCACCCTCATCTCTCTTGTTGTACACAGCAGGATTCTGGATGGCACGGTTAATTACTCTGCGGTGCGAAGAGTACAGGTGACCCCGAGTCATAATCCAATACTGATGGTGGTGTGCAGTCTTATCTCGTTATGTAGTGCGTGTGGTCATGCTCTGATGGTGGTGCACCACCGAGCACGGATGGCTCCCACGTACCCTGGTTGCAAAGTGGACCGGTGAATCCTGGCAGGCAGTCGCACTGGCCCGTCACATGATGGCAAGGCCCTCTGCTGTGCACACACTGTGGACACGCTTGAGCACAGCGAGAGCCGTAAAAACCGGACAGACACTCTGCGTGGGGTGCAAGACTGGGGTCAAAGTTGACTGACCTTCAAGTGAATAACCATACAAACCTATGTAAGTCAACGCAGCACAATAAAAGACACCCTCACCTTTACAAACCCTTAAATAACTTCTGATGAGAAATCATAATATTTCTGGAAATAAATCAATAACATCAAAAACTATTTAAGGAAGACAAACAAATGAATGATTTTCTTATTTTACCTCATTCATGGAAACTTAAAAATGTAGCTTGACTTCCCTCGTACATACATGAGTGGTTTATGATTGACGTGGACCTGATTGTTCTTGATTATCAAAGGGTACAGGAATGTTGATGAAACCACATATTTCAGCAGAACAGACAGCGATAAGATGAGGGGTCATAGGTTGAGGGTAAAGAAGAAGAGAGTTATGACCACATGAAGGCAAGGGGGTCTCACTCAAAGAGTAGTTACCTCCACCACCAAAGGTGGACGGAAGTTGTGTTTCCACCCATGTTTGTCTGTCTCTCTGTGAGAAGGATATCTCAAAAGGTTATGGAAGGATTCAGACGAAACTTGGAGGACAGGTTGGGAGTGTGACAAGGACCAATCGATTCCATTTTGATGGCGATCCAAATCCGGATCCAGTTGCAAGGATTTTAAAGTGATTCTTCACCATCGAGAGGTCCAAAAATGATATTGTGCATCGCAGGATATCCCAAAACGATGTGGACGGATTCAGACGAAACTTGGTGGACAGGCTGGGAGTGTGACAATGACCAATCCATTCCATTTGATGACGATCCGAATCCGGATCTTGATACAAAAATTAAAAAAAAAAATTTGTGATTTTTTTATCATTGAGTGATGGGGCTAAAAACAATAAGCATGATATATCAGTTATAGACGGATTCGGATGAAACTAGGTGGATTAGTTGGATCGGTGACAAGAACAAGCAGATAAGATTTTGGTTCAGGTCTGAATACAGATCAGGCTTATCAATGGGTTACCAAATGTTAATTGTTCAGCCTGGCAGAGGATGCAATTGTCTCCACTGGAAAGGTAGTGGCAGCAGAAATGGAAAATAAGTTTAAACCAGAATTAGATAGGTACCTAGAGGCATTGGGGATAGAGGGGTACATGGACATTCAAAGAAATAGGCATATTGGCATCTTCCTGCGTTGAACTTCCTTGGATTTCTCAATGGACCCTACTCCCTCACTAAACCTACAGAATTGTCCCATTCATGTGGTCGCGCCTCGATGCCGTTTGCATAGAAATGTTAGGGATGGATACACAGCTATTTCAGGACATGGTGTTGACATCTTCATCATTCATAAACCTAATGTCAACCAGATGTTCTTTTACTGTTCCAAAGAGATAAAAATCGCAAGGTGACAAACCTGGACTGTATAACGGATGACTATTTTATTTGTATACAAGGTCAAGGCTCGTGGAAGAGCTAGAACACTGAATGAATGAGGATGAAGCAGAACAAAAGAAACAGTAGAGAGAGGGGGGAAACAACAACAGCTGGGTTGAAAGACAAGCTAGAGAGAGACGTGGACAAATAATGAATATGGGGATTGAAGTATGAGGGGTGGGAGAGAATGGACAATATGGATACAGAAACAAACCCCTCGAAAGGGAAAACTGGCAATTTGGAAGGAGGTGTGCTTGTGGGTCAAAAAGGGGGGGTGGGGGGTCAGAGGGTGCAGGACGAGAGAGGAGGTGGTAGAATACAGGGAGATCACCGACCTGTCTGCATTGAAAAAGTGATAGGCACATAGACTCAGCTTCATCTTGGGCCAGTCCAATAACCTTGAAGGCCTCGCTTTCCATGGCATCGAGCCGATCAAGGTGTGAGGCAGGAATGCCAGCCCAGAGGAGAGAGCAGTACTCCATGAAGTGCAGATCAAGGGTCTAGTCTCGTCCACCAGAATGGTGCTCCGGCACCTCAAACTAATCGAGGTGGAGCTTGGCTCCACAACAGTTTTAAGAAAAACTTCCACTCTCGTGATCGGTTGAGTTACTGTGATTGCATCAGTTTCAATGCCAAATATTTAGGGTCAAAACTTGTCCTAAAGTTTGGATATATCTACACGTTCAACACTTTGTCTGGGGAGCTCAGCAGTATAATAACAATGCAGGTTAGAGGCACACAGAGACCCATATGAATTGCCGAATACAGCATAGTCCAGAAGAAAGACAAACTTTCAGCCCTTTTATCTCCAGATTTAGTGAATTATCTTAAGTTTACGAAAAAGTATTTACACCCTGAAAGACGTGAAAGCATGGAAAACTGTGGATGCTTCCAAACAGTTGATGTCTGGGTGGATCAGCGATGTGGCTGTTCTTGTGAAGAATCTGAATGACTATCATGTTGTCTGAGCAAGGGTAGGCCTATAATACATCATTGACAGACTCATGTTGGCAGAGCAGACAAGCATGACATTATATAGTACACATAGCCTGGTGTTGGCTCAGTGGTTAGGGTGGCGGCTTGGGATCCAAGGGTCCTGAGTTCAAGCCTCATTGCCCACTGAATTACTTCACCAGGGGGTTGACTCAGCCTGCCATCCTTCCGAGGTCGGGAAAATGAGTACCAGCTTGCTGGGGGTGACCGAGTCATTCGAGTATCCTGCGTCGGAGTGGCGACCCGTCCAGGATTGTGCCCAATAACCAAAGAAACTGCTTCGGCAGCACCGACGCTCTGTACAGAGTATGGTTCCAATGGATGGATGGATATAATACATGTTAACATCATGGTTACTTGCTCTACCATCTCCATCTACACTATTGGATGTTTTCCGGCCCTAAAGCTTTATCTTCTTTCGTTAACTCCAAGAAAAACACCAACTAATGTGAAAAACAATGAAATAACTAACACCAGGACTCTTGGCTTAACGTCCATCCGAGTGACAACACACACATTGATGAATCTCCATGCCTGCTAAACACCGGGATGACAGTTCATAGCAAACCCAGGCCAGACATGTCAGAGGGGAGTGTATGTACTTCTTGGCCTTCCTGTCAGCCCTTACCACATGGTACCAATGTTTTTTTAAATTATCTTTATTTCAATACATGGTTAGAGACTAGACTAACTGATCTGACTTTTTGATGGATTTCTGAATTGTGAGATCAAGTGGGTGTGAGTGTTTTTTTAAATCATGGAAAAATGTGTGTATTTCATTTATCACGCATTTTGTTGACTCAACATTTTTGCAGAGCTTTCGTACGACGCCACTGCTGCAGATGAAGGTCTTGCATGTGGATAGGAGATCAGGTGTGCCAAGGAAGGACTTTGTACGACAGAGGATGCCCAGTTGGTGACTGGCTTTCGAGGCCAACTGTGAAATAATGGTTTTACCAAAAACAAAAAAAATCATGGCTGATAGCAAGACCCATGAGCTGGAGTGGAATGAAATTCCTCAAGAGGATTGTTAAGAAAGTAGATGGGAGGGTTTGCCATACCGTCCTTTCAAAGAGAAAGACAGAGACAGAGAGACAGAGAGAGACAGAGAGAGACAGAGAGAGACAGAGAGAGACAGAGAGAGAGATTTGTCAGGATTGACAGACATGTTCCAAGTGTTTAAACAGTTTGCGATTTTGTCAAGGTATGAAGAGGGGGAAGAGGCTGCAGCCTGCCTATCTGAAAGATGAACAATGTCACGGCAGAGTGTAGAGTCGTCGGCAGCAAAGAGATAAAGAGGATTTTCCAGAGTCAATGAGATCAATGATGAAGATTAGGAATTGGACTGGGACCAAAACACTGCCTTAGGGCACTCCAGCCTTGACAGGAAGAAGAGATGAAAGGATGCCATTGAGAGTCACACAATGGCAACGAGAGTCGAGAAAGCCAGCAACCCAAGTTTGGAGTTGTTCTTGGAAGCCATATGCAGAGAGTTCACCTCAGGATTAATTTCTGCTCGAGTACCCAGGTTCTTCGAGTACTGTTCGAGTCGAGGTGCTTTGGTGCCCTGCACAGACTTGCACCAATTACCTTATTTATTTTCCACAATTCCAACAATGACAATTCCAACTCGAGGGGGAGCACTCGGGAGAGTGCGAAACCTCCGCCTCCAATACTGCTGGGTCACTCAAGTGAACCTTATATCTTATTCATTAAATATGATGTCAACAGTGCTGAGAGTTATAGTTCTTTTCTCCAACTTTTTTTTGGGGGGGGGAAATCACTTTCCCCCCCCCCCAAATCACTTTGGTTGGAAATCACTTTAAGCGGTTGGAAATCACTTAAAACATGTAGAAATGCAAAAAAAAAAATTTTTTCTCTAAAAAATTTTTTTTGTGGGGGCGGGGGGGGGGGACCAAGTCCAAAATTTAATGGCATGATCCTTGGACCATACCTAACCCCCCAACCAAGTTTCGTCAAAATCCGTCGAGGAG
The DNA here is from genome assembly GCF_056783735.1 of Eptatretus burgeri. NCBI lineage: Eukaryota > Metazoa > Chordata > Myxini > Myxiniformes > Myxinidae > Eptatretus > Eptatretus burgeri. The sequence goes on from NC_140971.1 coordinate 49,496,288, forward strand.
TTTTTCCGTAACACTGTTCACAAACAAACAAACAAACAGGAAGGGGTGAAAACAGTAACCTCCATCCATCTTCGAAGATGGCGGAGGTTAATTAATTCAGAGCATCATTTAAACACAACTACATTAAATATGAGTGTCACCAATTTGTGCATTCAGTGTCCTGTGAATTTAAATTGGTTTGATGTTCTCTTTCATAAAGACCTTCAAAATAGATACAACTCTGTTACACAGCACGCCTGACTGTCGTCAACATCTTGCTTTTACCCAGAGTGCTTTGAGCAGTGTTGATGTCACTTCCTGTCTAACCCACTCACGGCAGACAATATCAATGCAAAAAAATTCAGCATCGACCTATTGTTATTATATGCCCTGCAATACAAAGTGCACATCAAACTTGAACCACCGATGCCCGTCTTACTGATATCCCTTCCGAAAAAAAAGGAGAAACAAAATGGTGGCATTTCCAAATAATTTCTAATTTATTTCCCCTCATTAGATCGATGATTACACAGTATATCAGTATTTCTCATGAAAGAGAGAGAAAGAGAGAAAGAGAGAAAGAGAGAAAGAGAGAAAGAGAGAAAGAGAGAAAGAGAGAAAGAGAGAAAGAGAGAAAGAGAGAAAGAGAGAAAGAAAGAGAGAGAGAAAGAAAGAAAGAGAGGGAGAGAGAGAGATATGATTGACTCACTGCGTTCACAAACGACACCCTGGAAACCCGGTGCACACTCGCACACGCCACTGTGTAAAGAGCACGAACCACCGTTCTTGCAGGTACATGGCAAGGAGCAGTTAGAACCCCAGAAGCCCTTGGGACACAAGCTGCCACAGTGCAAGCCTGCAGATCAGAATCGGAAAGTTTTATATACAGTATTCCATCAACGCCTTGGAAGTGAACCATTGCAAGTTACATCCGACGTTACATTTCAAAATGCAAGGTGTGACGTGGTGACACTTTCTGTGACGTAACTAACCATCCACGAGAGCCGAAATTACACCTCTGCACATCCAGTGTTGCTCTTGATCAAATGGAAGCTGTTATTAGGCATCCTAAAGGTACACTCTTCTACCTTTCACCGCAGATTTTGTGCACAAGATGGATACACAATGAACGGCGTCACATAGGCACAATGATGTTACAAAATGCAGGGATAATCAGATTAATGCAGGAGTCGATGTTGTGGCCTTCAACGCCTGAGTAGTACATAACTCACAGGTCATGGCAGACTTCTCAAGCTGATTACATTCGTCCCCTCGTTTCTTTCATCCATGAAAATGATCAACCATGTTTCCAAGGGAAAACTCACCACCATCATATGCCAACCTCCGTAATATTATCTTTTCTGTCACATCACGCATCATCTTATTCCATCTAATTTCCCACTCGTTATACACGTCTCTCGAGTGTTGTTCAGCTCATACACGAGTCTCCATTGCAATTGAGGAGGGAATCAAACATGGTTTTACCTGTTTCACACCTGCCTTTGCATGGAAGTCACATGATCAGTCACGATGCATTTGCTTAAGGCACTGTCACACCTTGACGATTTAGCCAGCGTATGCCGACGTATGAAAAATTTGTCTAAAATGCTGGAACACATCGAATACGTTATGGGTAAGTTTTGTATACGTTAAGAGCATGCTAAAGCATGCTGAAGCACCCTGGCATACGTCGTAGTACGCCGAGCTCGTTGACGAATTTCCCATGCTCAAATTTTTTCGACGTATGCCAGAGTATGACTCACATGTTCCGCATATGCTGGCCATAAGTTGTAGGCACGTTACGCGATCGTTGACACACGTCGACACACATCCACACACGTTACTTGCAAGTTACTCATATGTCGAAACACGTCGAGGTAATGTTTAACGTACCCGAAACTTATTTCTAACGTATGAGTAATGTGCTTTGAACCGATGTGTAATGTATCTCCAACGCATATTGACGTATGTATACTTATTTGATTGACGTCTTCTGGACGACCACACAACTTACTGAACGTGTTTCTAACTTACAGCTACCGTATAATGGCGTATTGGCAGCGTTTAGGGGAATTGGTATATAAAAATGGGCTTCACAAGAGGAACCCGTCAGTGTTCCAGACTCCAGGTTTTTTTTTTTTCTTCGGCATGACGGTGATGCTGACAATTCGATTTCTAGTGCGGTTATGATTTAAATCGTTGGCTGGCAGCGATTTAAATCGTTCAGCGGCAGCCTATGAATAGCCTACGCCACGTGATCGTCGACGATACGCTGCCGCACGCTATGCATACGTTAGACTATCGTTGGGCATACGTTGTGAACGCCGACAACACGCGAAGCATTCGTTGGTATAAGTTATCTATAAGTTATCGAAACATTCTGTGTACATTACTAATACGTTATGCATTTGTCCAACTCGTTATGAATATGCCAAAAACTTAAAAAAAAAACATCAATGGTTCAGCGTAGAAAAACATTAAAAAAAAGCCCAAGAAAACTTTGAAGAATGCTGCAAAGAAGTCTCCTGGCCGTGGCCGTGGACGCGGACGCAAGGAGGATCCATCATCACCCACACCCACCCCATCACACTCACCTACTACTACTACTGTCATGGTCCTATTACTACTAATGACACACTCACCGACTACTACTACTACTGATACTACTGACATGGACATGTACTCACCATGGAGTCTGAAACACTGATGGCTTCCTCCTGTGAAGCCCATTTTTATATACCAATATGCCATTATACGGTAGCACGTTGCTCATAGGTTAGAAATAAGTTTCGGGTATGTTAAACATTACTTCGACGTGTTTCGACCTCTGAGTAACTTACAAGTAACGTGTGTCAACGATCGCATAACGTGCCTACAACGTATGGCCAGCGTATGCGGAACGTGTGAGTCATACGCGGACAAACGTCGAAAAATTTTGAGCATGCTTAAAATTTGTCGACGTGCTCGGCGTACTACGATGTATGCCAGCATGCTTCAGCCTTCTTCAGCGTGCTCTTAACGTGTACAAAACTTACCCATAACGTATTCGGCAAATTTTTCATACGTCGGCATACGCTGGCTAAAACATCAAGGTGTGAGAGGGCCTTGACACTTCGATGTCTAGTGCGGTTATGATTTGAATCGTCGAGCGGCAGCATTTTAATAGGCTACGCCACGTGATCGTCGGCGATACGCTGCCACGCGCTCTGCATACGTTAGACTATCGTTGGGCATACTTTGTGAACGCCGACAACACGCTAAGCATTCGTTGGTATAAGTTATCGAAACGTTCTGTGTACGTTACTAATAGGTTATGCATATGTCCAACTCATTATAAATATGCCAAAAACTTTTTAAAAACATCAATAGTTCAGCGTATGCCAGCATTTTACATACATTTTGATACGTTGCCATACGCTGTCTAAAATGTCAAAGTGTGACAGCCCCTTTAGCATGAAAATAAATTTGGGGTGGAATTGCCATTATGTAATTTCAGCAATTATGGCGAATCGTTGTTAAATGCCAGGAAGCTCTGATTAACCATCACAAAACTCAAGGTTTTTATATTGATCGATGTCCACTGGCACGCGGACGTAGTTCGAACTTGTGTTTATGGAATGGACAAAACACAAGTGGACCATGAGCACACCAGCATGGCATGACTCGTACAGATGGGTACAGTAGAGTACAGTTGACAGCGAAGTAAAGAAGTAACTGAATGTTCACTTCCAGTCATTTGACTTGTACAGTACAGTAGAGTACAGCAGACAACAAAGTAAATAAGTAACCGAATGTTCACTTCCAGTCATTTGACTCATACAGTACAGTATATACAGTAGAGTACAGTAGAAAGCAAAGTTAATAAGTAACTGAATGCTCACTTCCAGATATTTGACTCATACAGTATAGTACAGCACAGTAGAGTACAGTAGACAGCAAAGTTAATAAGTAACTGAATGTTCACTTCCAGTGATTTGACTCATACAGTACAGTATAGTACAGTACAGTAGAGTACAGTAGGCAGCCAAGTAAAGAAGTAACCAAATGTTCACTTCCAGTTATTTGACTCATACAGTACAGTATAGTACAGTATAGTACAGTATAGTACAATAGAGTACAGTACAGTAGAGTACAGTAGATAGCCAAGTAAAGAAGTAACCAAATGTTCACTTGCAGTCATTTGACTCATACAGTATAGTATAATACAGTATTGGACAGTAGAGTACAGTAGACAGCAAAGTAAATAAGTAACTGAATGTTCACTTCCAATCATTTGACTCATACAGTATAGGACAGTAGAGTACAGTATAGTATGGTAGAGTATGGTAGAGTACAGTAGACAACAAAGTAAATAAGTAACTGAATGTTCACTTCCAGTAATTTGACTCATACAGTACAGTATAGTACAGTATAGTACAGTAGAGTAGAGTACAATAGTCAGCCAATTAAAGAAGTAACTGAATGTTCACTTCCAGAAATTTGACTCATACAGTATAGTAGAGTACAGAAGAGTACAGTATAATATGGAATACGCAAAGCCTAGAAGCGAACGTAGAATTCTTCTTACATTCACTTCTTAAATATATCAAATTCAAGTCTTTTTGCAATGAAAAAATAAATATTACCTTAACATTACCTTCACAACAACAACTACACCGCCGAGAACAGGATTTCATCTGAAAAAAAATATATTACCTCAACATTACCTTCACAACAACAACTACACCACCTAGAACAGGATCTCTTCTGCAAAAATAAATATTACCTCAACATTATACCTCAACATTACCTTCACAACGACAACCACCGCCTAGAACAGGATCTCATCTGCAAAAATAAATATTACCTCAACATTACCTTCACAACGACAACTACACCAGCCAAGAACAGGATCACATGTGAAAAAAAAAATCCTCAACATTACCTTCACAAGGACAACTACACCGCCGAGAACAGGATCCCATCTAAAAAAATAAATACTAGAAGCGAACGTAGATTTTTTTCTTGCATTCGCTTCTGACTTTACCTGTAACTTGTTCACAACTGTATGCGCAATTTCCGGTTACTTCGGCCTGGATTCGGGATCAGCGATCAAATAATGTAAATCACGATTAAAAATTATTTTTTGATGATGCGGGAGATATCTTTATTAAAATCAGTGGAGGAAATATACACCATGTCTGATATTATTTGGGTCTTTCATGTCTCCGACGATATCTTTATCTCCCGGCATGCATCATTCCCCAAGACAAAAACCGGAAACAAAAAAAAAAACAGAAACAAAACAAAAACGGAAGCAAAAGGGTCATAGCCAATGACACGGATTCACAATTGACAGGGTATTGTGTTGTTTTTGTTGTTTCCTACTCTCTCATGTGCACGCGTTAAGTAATATTCACAATATAGAAATAAAACCCAATCGTGTTTATACACCGCACAGCGTTTAAAAACAACCGGAAGCAAAAGGTCATACTCCAATGCACGGATTTCAAATAGCCAGGGGTATTGTGTTGTTGTTGTTGTTGTTGTTGTTGTTGTTGTTGTTGTTGTTGTTGTTGTTGTTGTTGTTGTTGTTGTTGTTGTTGTTGTTGTTGTTGTTGTTGTTTCCTATTCTCTCACATACACGCGTTAAGTATGAAGCTCACTGCGTTCGCTAGTACAGTATAGTACAGTATAGTACAGTAGAGTACAGTGGAGTACAGTGGAGTACAGTAGACAGCAAAGTAAAGAAGTAACCGAATGTTCACTTCCAGTCATTTGACTCGTACAGCATAGTATAGTACAGTATTGTACAGTATAGTGCAGTAGAGTACAGTGGAGTACAGTAGACAGCAAAGTAAATAAGTCACTGAATGTTCACTTTCAGTCATTTGACTCATTTAATATAGTATAGTATAGTACAGTAGAGTACAGTATAGTACAGTAGAGTACAGTAGACAGCAAAGCAAATGAGTAACTGAATGTTCACTTTCAGTCATTTGACTCATACAGTATAGTATAGTATAGTACAGTATAGTATAGTACAGTAGAGTACAGTATAGTACAGTAGAGTACAGTAGACAGCAAAGCAAATGAGTAACTGAATGTTCACTTTCAGTCATTTGACTCATACAGTATAGTATAGTATAGTACAGTATAGTATAGTACAGTAGAGTACAGTATAGTACAGTATAGTACAGTAGACAGCAGAGCAAATGAGTAACTGAATGTTCACTTCCGGGTCATTTGTTCTTTCTTTCTGTTGCCTGTGAAACCATAAACAAGAGCTGCTCCCTCTCCTGGTAATTACTGGATCGTCCGATATTACAAGACGCCCTTAAAAACTGCTCATTATTACGTGAGATCGTTCAATATCCAGAAGCTGCCACAAAATTCCCAACCTTTCCATCCGGTGTTTAAAGTCCATCTACAATAGCCCACAATCCAGCCCAAGAGTCACACGCAAAAACAAACCGTGACATTTATTCGATAAACCTACGGACTCCTGCCGTTCAGATCCTGTTGAAGATATATTACAAACTTGTATGAGTGAAACACCAAAGTCGTTAAAATCACATTACACACCAGAAGACAGACGATTACATTTCGCTTTTTGTTCATTTCCACACTTTGTAACACGTTTAACTTTAACTAAGGTGTAGGTTCCTTTGAAGTGAACTTTCTGTTCATTTCACTTGGAACCTTGATTTAACGTTGGCTGTTATACACGTTTTAAGGATTATAATGATATTTCGGGGCATTTATTCAAAGACCTGCACCGCCTTATCAAATACTCAACGTCCGATCAAATACTGAACCCAGACCTTGATTTGAATCCCCCCGAACCACCCATCATTAAATCGTTTTGTGTGTGTGGTCTTCAGTGTACCGTCGATCCACACATGTACACCTGGGGGCGCCCGAGCCTAACTTGATTATTTCATCCAATGGTTTCCATTCAATCCATCAAATGAACAGACAAGCCCAAAAGACTTCATATCAGACCAAACAATCCCGCCATGCAAGGGAGACATCTACATACTGCGGAATCTTTCCTGACATGATGGTTTTTCTCGTGAAAGGGGGGTCGGAGAAGGAGCGAGTATCTTAAAATGGGTTCATTTACCGTTAATCCATTGACAATCCACCTAGTTCTCAACCTCATCAAGAGTAATGATGTGAGATCACTTTTTCGTATGACTTTCTCGCATGTGGCAACAACTATCATAACCAGAGTTGGTGTCAAAGCCAACTAATGCTCACCTGTTTATACATTTATCGTTTTTAAAAGACTAGTCTAATAATATTTTTTATAAAGCATTGTAGTGAAGTCTGATCCAAATAATTTTAAAGCAATATATGTATTTGCATGATGTAATCAGTAAAAAATTGTTTAGTAGATAAAAACATTAGAAAGGAAATAACTTGCACCAAAAACTTTAACATTTTCATGCTCACGCTCACGCTGGGGGTATCGCTATAGCTCTGTTCTTCGAACAGGCGAGCTAAAAATGACGTCATCTTTGAGGCTCACTGATGGAACTTTCTGCGATGGCCAGAGAGGTTAGAGAATCAGCACAGGTGTAATGAGGGTAACCACAGGTGTAACCACAAAGGTGGATTGGAAGGATGGCCTGGATGGATGCACATTCCCCTCTAAGCTATCTCGCCTGGGTTCGAATCCCGACTCATCTGTAAAAGGTTCATCCTGGTGATTCACAGGCACAGTGATTCATCAATGTGTGTGCCGTCCCTTGCATGGATGTTTATTTGGATGTACGTTAAGGACCCCCATGGTTTCCTTCGTAAAAAGTATGTGAGCTATTGCTGGCTCTCTGAACAAGTTCCAAATTCCTGTCCCAACTATTGAGTCAAACGTCAGGCCTGGCCAACTGGTTCGTGAAAGACTTGCGCCAAAATCTTCGCCTGGCCAACCACACAAGAACGTGGGAATAATTGTGGTCATTAAAGAAAGAATAAGGATTATATCAGTACTATTATCATCAAACCTATTGTTGTTCATATATCCAGTTTTCATTGTTGAAATGTGTTCTTGAAATAAAATTTCAACGGAATTGATTCACCCGAAGCTTATGACTTCATAACTCATGTTTCTCTCCCTGTCGTTGCTTTTTTTAAGACTCGTATTGTGAAACTTGTACCCAGTGTCCCCACTTCACGCGATCGATTACGCTTTGTTAGAAGATGGTGCGATGGGAGATGGACGTCAGCAACGAGGTGGCACAAAGAGCATGCAAAGAGGGTCAATAACCACAGAAAGGGGGGTAACGACGGGATAATACGAAAGCACTCAACAAAAGACAAATAATAAACCCTGACAGACTGTGCAGCTGTAGCAGTAATGCATGATGAAAATTGCTTCTTTTGAGGTCTTTTTCAAAGCCTTCCTTGCTTGTTTGGCAAACAAGTCAACTAATAGCTGACTGTCGACTAATAGTCAACTAATAGCTGTCAGTGTGCATTTCACCAATTCACCAACATCTCAGCTTTACATTGCCATTATACGCACAGGGAAATAGCTTTTCGATTTTCCTGCAATTTTACAAATGCATTCCAAAAATGATTTCATATTCCTCGTCTGTTGCAACAGGAATACTTATTTGTCTTTCTTTAATGGCTACAATTATTCCCATGCTGTTGTTGGGTTGGACGGGGGGGGGGGGGGAATTTTTTGACCAAATTCTTTTCCGAACTGGCTGGCCAGCTTTGGACATTCAACTAAACAGTCAGAGCAGGAATTTTGTAATTTGGCCAGGGAGCCGGGGATAGCTCTCCTACTCTTCATGAAAGACACCGTGGGATCTTTAATGTTCACCAACTAATTCCGGCAGACGGGACGCCCGGTTTCACGTCCATCCGAGGGATGGGACACCCATTGATGAATCAAGCCACATAAATACTGGGGAATTAATTAATGCGTGCACGTCGGATAAATTGGTCATCGACTCGTTTAATTCTCTGTTGAGACTCATGTAGGAATCGTACTTTGGATGATTCCAAGAGAAAAAAACTTGTAATAATATTCTATGTTCAGTTCTTGTTATCAAGTTTTGAAAGAAAAAATGCAAAAATAAATAAATACAACAAAATAAAAACTTTATCATGTAAAGGAGCTTTTATAAATTATATTAAATTGTAGAAAGAAAAAACCAAAAAAAAACAAGTATGTGCGAAAGATGTGAAAAAAAATAATGGTAACAGTCGAACCTAAATCCCTCACATTGTGTAAACGTCTTCTCTCAGGTATCCCTGCCAAAGGGATCATTTATTTCTGTTGATAGTTACAGGTGAAAATATTGTACTAGAATTAGATTACTACTACTACTACTACTACTACTACTACTACTACTACTACTACTACTACTACTACTACTACTACTACTACTATGCTTTGATGGCCCCAATTCCTTCCACCTTCTTGTGGCATCAGTCAGGGAAAGGTTTTGGCCCAAGTCTTTCACAAACTAGATGGCCAGGCCTGACGTTCGATTGAAGGTGATTTTGATACGTATGTACAACTTGTTCAGGGTACCATAGATAATTTTCCTCCTCTTTGCGAAAAACACCATGGGTCCACCAATTACCAGTGCTGGCAGACACATCCTCCAGTTTTAACATCCATCCGAGGGAATGCACACAAACTGATGCCTCACCCTGCTTGTGAAACACCACGATGACAGTTTATAGCTGGGTCGATATTTAAATCCAGGCTGGACAGCTCTTATGCGAGAATGTTTATCTCGAGGCTACTAACATGTCATTCCCAGAAAAGAAACATTAAACTAGAAGGGCACTCGGAAGAGCGCATACCTCCGCCACGTCATGCCTGATCCACGAGAACATATCGGGCCCAATACATTTTTGAAATATCATGCCATACAGTACTATATCGTTTTTGGCCCGACCTCTCAAATGTGAGGAATCACTTTTAAAAATTAAATAATTATCGTGTCCAGATCCGGATTCAGATCTTCACCAAAATCGAATCAATTCGTCCTTGTCACACACCCAACCTGCCCACCAAGTTTCATTGGAATCCGCCCAAATTTTTTTGAGATATCGTGCTATATATTTGTTTAGCTCGATCTCTCAATGGTGAAGAATCACTTTAAAAAATATAGTAGCCAGATCAGGATCTTCAACAAAATCTAATCAGTACATCATTGCTACACACCAAATCTGTCCACAAAATTTCATTCGGATCCGTTCACAACTTTTTGAGATATCCTGCACACAAACAAACAAATAGATAAACAAACAGTCATAGACTGGTACTTACGAAATCGTCAACTTGACCTCTGACCTTGTATAATAAAAGCTGTCTTTAGAGAAGGTAGCGCCGCAAACCAGAAGTTTCTACGATGATTCTGTACCAAACCATCAAAAATCGAATGTTTGCCCTCACTGTGACCTTGAACTTTGACCGATTTTGACCAAAATCTAATCAGCGCTAGCCATCACCCTCCTGAATCACGTGGTGTAATTTTACATTGGTAGCTTCTTCCTTTCTCGAGTTATCGTGCCTACAAACAAACACACACACAAACAAACACACACAAACAAACACACACACAAACACACAAACAGAGGACGGAAGTCATCAATATACTTACGAAATCTTTAGATTTCCTAAGTAACAAACAGACAGAAAGGGGTGAAAACATAACCTCCTTCACCTTCGGTGGCAGAGGTAACAAATAATACATCATATTCAAGAGGATTTGCTTGTATGCTGATGACATAAAACCCCAACAAAGTGTCATTTAAAATATGCCCCGTAAAGGAGAGTTTTGGGGCTAGAAAAAAAAATCCCCCCAAAAAGTGCAAATTATATCACAATCTTCTGAAGAACCAAAAAAAGATGATATTTCAAGTTCTGTAAGGATTTCAACCTTTCTGGCTCACAGAACAAGGGAATTCATCAACCATGAGAAGTATTATGATTTAGTTGTGCTTTACATTACAACCACTGGAAGTATAAATAATACACGTTGTTAATTATACATCAAATGAGAGCCTGCAGCATGCCTGGCAACCTTGTATTGAATGCTGTTTAACGAGTCTGGCAAAAGTTGTTTGGAAACATGTTCATGTAGATGAAAAATTATAACTATTGGAAAACACTTTCTACCACTAGTTTCACACATCAACATAAATAAGGAATGAACCAGCAAAACAAATGTGTGAGAACAAATTATTAAGGAAAATTAGTGTTTTAAATGGGTTTATCACCAACTCCATGGCTCAACAGTCAACATCGAAGGAAAAATGTTAAATGTTAAAGGTAATATAGGTCAATTAAAAGGTTAAAATTCTTGTAAAGGTACTTTGTTGAAAATTAAGTTTATCTATCCACAGTATTTATCTATCAATAACAAATGTATGTGTGTGTGTGTGTGTGTGTGTGTGTGTGTGTGTGTGTGTGTGTGTGTGTGTGTGTGTGTGTGTGTGTGTGTGTGTCCTCCATAACTCGAAAACCATGAAACTTAGCAGCCCAAAACCTTGCATGATACTAAGTGAGTTCCAAATGATTGCATGAGTGAAATTGGGTATTTCGGTAAATTTAAACACCCCTTTTTAAGATAATTAACTGACTCATCTCATCATGAAAAAACAAAAAACAGCCTTATCATTGGTCAGCCCACCCTCCCTCGCAGGGGTCTTAAGCCCCCATTTGTTTTGGTCTGCTCAAAAATTCCTTGCCTTGGAACCACGATGTCCTCTCACGGACTAATTAATGTACAGAATCAAAATCTGTTCTTAGATTTGAGGATTGGAGCATGTGGACTAATTTTGTGTCAAAATCAGAAGTGAAATCTGAAAATTTTAATAAATCAACGATTACTATAACGAAGCGTATTTACATGTTTACTTTAAGCAAGCAAAGCTGTGATCCCTCCTTCTCCAGATTTACAAATTGCCATAGCATTAAGCTAAACTTTCTATGCTGTTCAGAGAATTACATTAAGTGAAGAACAGAATTAGGAATGTGACAAAAGTGTGATATCACTGAGTGCAACAAAAATAATGAACCAGCTGGATAGTCGCAAAGGCTCCCGCGGCCATGTTTGGGTTATCCATGAGCAAATCTGCAGAGCTAGGAAGGCAAAATACATGAAGTTAAAGATCAAATTAAAATAACGATTCCCATAATGGGAGGATTAGAATGAGGAAAGCAAGAGGATTTATGATGTAAACGTATACTTTAAAGTTATATGAAATGTACACGTCCACTTTCGTACCATCAACATTACTTCTGAGTATATGTACAGAGAAACTAAAACAACCCGTTGAAAACTGAACTTGTAATGTATGTTTTCATTTCAACAAAAATAATCATAATTAATATTTAAAGTCTTTAATGAAAAAAACAAGTTCAAATGAGCTAAGATCCTTGTCCTGTTAATGATGACGTCATAAAAACGAATATGACGTCATTGTGATGTATCAGGTTTGCGATAAATTATCTGTGCTCATGCCCGGCTTGATTCCCGCAAACAAAATTCAAACAGCTTGCCTTGTTTCGGAAATAATGGTATAGGCGATTTCCATTAGCGGCGATATTATGACGTCAACTTTTTTCTAGGAAGAATTTCCAAAATCTGAGATGATTACTGCCTGCGCGTGGGATTTCTGCATATACATGGCAAGTTTCACGAAGATCTGATGAAAACTCTGGGTTGTGAAACAAAAAATGTCAAAAAATAGGAATGACGTCATAAAAATTGATGAGGTCATAGTGATGTATCATATGTGCGGTAATTCATCTCTGCTGATGCTCTGTTCGATTCCCACAAACAGAATTCAAAAAGCTTTCCTAGATTCGGAGATAATTTTTTAGGCGATTTCCATGAGCGGAGATATATTGACGTCATAACTTTTTTTTTTTCTCGGAGGAATTTTCAAAATCGGAGATCGTTACCGTCTGCGCAGGGTATTTTTACATGTATATGTCAAGTTTCAAGAAGTTTCGATGAAAACTGTAGGTTGTGAAACAAAAAAGTCCACAAGAAGAAGATGAAGAACAACAACGTGAGTAAGACTTCGAGATCCTCCACGAGGATCTAAAAACCTGTCCTTTTGTCGGCGTGTTGTATGTGCTGTATGTTGTCGAGATATCCAGGGGCGTATTCAGTTACCAAGAAAATCACTCGTGCTTGCCAAGACAGCCATTCATTATCTACTGTTTTGAATGGAGTACTTGCTTGAGTGCTTTGGCCACTTGGCGAGCAATCTATAAGAAACTTGGTAAGCATTCTTCAAGAAACTTGGTGAAAATTGGTAACCGCAACACAACCCAGATTCATTACCTCGCGATGAGGATAAACATCTATTCCATAACTTATTTTGGCCATATCCATGAATTTGTCCCTCCGGGGGCAGATTTAAACACAACACATGGCAAGTTAGAGGTGACGAGGGAAGTTTGAGGTTGGTATGAATCGAAAGCGAGTTTTATTTTAATTATTTATTTTTCCCAAACATGGTTTAAAACACTTTATTCATTTTTCACTGTCGGTGACACAAATATCATATTAGATGTGAAAAATAATTGTTAATTAAGACGTTACCACAATCGTGAAGCTCGGAAAAGGAGTAACGTGACCTCTCAAAATTCACTTTGCACTAATTATTCAAAAACCATAAGTAGTACAAACACAACCTATACATCGATTTAAAGGTAATTTTACTGCTCATCTAACGACATAACTCGCAATGGCGAAAGAAGAGTTTGTAGAAAAAAGGTTACCACCTTAACTAGCTTCTCCAAGTTCTCCAAACCTTAACCAACTTTTCCTGAACCTTGGGAAAATTCCTTTGTGGGAGGTGAGAGGGGAAGGGTGTCGGTGGGAGGAGGGATGGGAAGGGGTGAAGTGGGAGTCTGGATGGAGGGAAAGAGGTGGGGTGGGAGGAGGCAGGCATGTACTTGAAAACTGTAGAAAACAAAATGCCTTCATAATACGTCCAAGAACCATGATCTATATCGAAATATAGCATGAGAGGGTGTGGCATGCATATCAGGGTGAAAAGGGGTTGCCATATAATGGCTATGTATGATGCTGATTGACGCTGCATTCGATGGAGATCAATAAAGCCTCCACTCCTGAACGGCAAGTCAACGTCGTCTTGTTACAGTGTATAAGGGCGGTTGCTGTATAAGACTGCTTCAGGAGTGCTCAACTTCTGGATCTTTTGAAACGATCTTTAAAATCATTATTTTATTAAAATTGAAGTACAGGTGGGCTTTGTCGTTCCTGGGTTTCCCTTTCGCAGATTCGCTCTGTCACGATGAATGTATTGAGGCAAGGCATGCAGATTGCGGCCAATGCGCTGAAATAATCATGGGATGGCAAACTATTTTCAACATTTATTTACCTAATTAACATGGGCCATCACACACAACAACCCTCCCAAACATCATAAACATCATCATCTCCTCTTTATCGTCGCCATCAACAACATCACCATCGCATTATTGGATCAAGTGTATCATCATTATGATTAACGGTAAGTTTCATGATCTTAGTAATTCAAGAAAATAAACTTCATTTTATGTTCTTCATACAGGAAAATAAGGCAAGTGTTGGCTTCACAGTTAATGTGGCTGGCTTAAGATCCTTGGGTCTCGAGTTTGAGCACCTGTCCACCCGTTAAATAACACCAGGTGGGTTGACTCAGTCTGTCATCCTTCCAGGGTCGGCAAAACGAGTACCAGCTTACTGGAAACAGGGGGCAATGCATCAGTGGCACAGCCATGCTTCCAGCAATGATGCAGCCAGCAGCCACAGGCTGCATCCAAAATAATAATGCAGGAAAATAATACTTTATTTTGTCTTCTTAATAACCCGTTTATTCTTGAAAATAAATAGCTCAAAAACAATGCACAAACATGTTAATTAAGGGTACAGCTTGGACAAAATTTTAAGTTGAAGTCGCTGACTCGATTTCTCCATTACCCCCTAAGTTTGCGGATTTGCATTTCACGGGGATTTTTCAAGAACATGACCCCCGCGATTGGCAAGGCCCTCCTGGAAACACTTCGCACTGTGTGGGGTATCATGTTCTATGAACTCCCTTGTTTTTCATGTGAAGCCACACTAATAATTACCAGTGAATGGAAGAGAATCCTTTCAGACCAGACAACCTCCCTCCCCCCCCATGCCACTTTCAACAATCATAACAGTATCGCGCCACACTTTTGCTCATAGTACAAGAACTGCTCCATTAATTTATCATGCAGCCAAAACTGGGTCACAAGTTCCGCTGACGCGTGGTGGGACAACTTATTAAGACAAAGGAAATAAACATTTCTTTCAGCTGAACAATAAATAATAATAAAACCACGATCTGTTTTTGTAAGAATTGCATCAATCATGAACTGTGAGTGTTTTTTATTCAAACTTATGGCTGAGCAACTGTGTGGTGGTATGGTGTGTAGACTGCACATCTTCATTGAACTGACCAACCTGACCAATGTGGCTGATTGTTTGTGTTGTCATTGTTTCTCTTTGACTCACTTTGTGTATTAGATTCCGAAATATTACACAGTAAGCATTCTAATTTATTAAATGTTTCACTTGTCTGTATGAGAGTTGCTTAATTATGTTGGCTCGATGGAGCTATGTTTGACATTTGATAATTAAATTACTTTTCACAAATACGTAGTTAACTCTATGAGGTACAATTGTTGATGGAACAGGTAAAAACGAAAACCAACCTGTCCCATGAATAGGCTGAAAAAAAAGAAAGTTAATGTTGAACCCTCCTGACATGGCATATTTCGAGAGACAGCGAGAGAGATGAATAATAAAAGAAACTGAAGGTACCGGTTCCGGCTCCAGCACAAGGAAAAGCAGCTTCAACAACAACATTAAAACATAATTTCAACATGGGATCCAAATGAAAAAAGGAAAATCTCACTTCCTGCTTTCAGGGAAGGACCATGAGTGAATTTGGAGCAACATCAAAAAAAAATGTTCAATTTTGAACGGACCAAAGTTCAAAACCCACTTTTCACTCACCATACATGTCTGAGCATGCCGAGGAATTGGCATGTAGAAATGATTAAATCTTTAATATTTATCTTAACCAGACTTGTGGGGTTAAATTTTTTTTGAGAAATTTCGATGTCATCACTGTACCTTCAGTGAAACTCAATCGGTCCTCCAGTGATTTCCTTAGTGTTCCCAACAACTTTGATTTCATCGGAAATACTGTTGGGACTCCAAAGAATGGACGTTTTACTTCCACCCTTGAAATGTTCACCACAAACATGGTTGTAATCTTTTCTCAAGATTTTCAACTCATAGCTTCCTCAAACTCTCATGTTTTTGGAGAACATGGAACAAAATCCCTCATGGCTTTTTTACTGCTGTGGTATAACAGCCTGGCAGCATTGGTGGTACATCCTGCAATGACTGACTGGATCACCCAACATCCCAGCGTACACTGCGGTGTGCTTTTGCTGATGTGACGTCATCAGCATTATTCATGTATTGGTGTTGACATTACGTCATTTGACAGCAATGTACGTAATGCTGGAGTTGTTGTTTTATGCCCCTCTCATCCTCGCCATATTTCATGTCGTCTTTTGCAAATATTTGAGGCGAAAAATAATTTGATCACTTTTAAAAGAAAAGAACATAGCTCTGTCACCAAACAATATTGTCACCTCTGCCACCAAAGGTGGAGGTGGTTATGTTTTCACCCCTTTCTGTCCGTTTGTTCCTTGCAAAATCGAAGATTTTTCGAGTATGTTGGTTCGTCGATTTTGGTATTCTGTCTGTTTGTTACTTACGAAATCTAAAGATTTCGTAAGTATATTGATGACTTCCGTCCTCTGTTTGTGTGTGTGTGTGTGTTTGTGTGTTTGTGTGTTTGTTTGTAGGCACAATAACTCGAGAACGGAAGAAGCTACCAATGTCAAATTACACCACGTGATTCAGGAGGGTGGTGGCTCGCGCTGATTAGATTTTGGTCAAAATCGGTCAAAGGTCAAGGTCACAGTGAGGTCAAACATTCGATTTTTGATGGTTTGGTACAGAATCATCGTAGAAACTTCTGGTTTGCGTCGCTACCTTCTCTAGAGACAGCTTTTATTAGACAAGGTCAGAGGTCAAGTTGACGATTTCGTAAGTACCAGTCTATGACTGCTTGTTTGTCTGTTTGTCCGTCTGTTTATTGCCAACAGGTCACAATTTTAAACCAATCTTCACGAAACTTCACCACATGTTAAGTTTGTCATAAGAAAGAAGCATATTGTTTCTGAGGTCAAAAGGCCAAAAGGTCAACATAGGCCGAATTTCTAAAATTGTCAATTTTCATCCGATTCACTTGGGATTTGAAGAGGAGTTACATGTTTGGACATATAATTCAACCGCCAATTATTTTTGAGGTCAAATTCGTTTTATGGATTTTGCAAGTATCGTTCTCTGCACGACGACTTCTTGTTACTTGGAAAAGCTAAGATATTTCAACTATATTGGTCAGTCGATTTTGTTATTCTGTTTGTCTGTCTCTTTGTCACCTTCAGGCCACAATTTTAAACCGATCTTCACGAAACTTCACCACGTGGTAGAGTTTGGCATAAGGAAGAAGCCTATTGTTTTTGAGGTCAAAAAGTCAAGATAGGCCAAGGGTCAACAACTTAGGTGAGATTTCTAAAATCCTCAATTTTCATCCGATTGACTTGAAATTTGAAGAGGATAAATATTCCAGGTCACTGAAATTAACCAGCCAATTATTTTTGAGGTCAGCATCGACCAAAAGGTAAGCATAGGCCCAAGGTCAACAACTAAGGTGGTATCTCTAAAATCTAAAAGAGGTAAGGTGGTATTTATAAAATCCTCAATTTTCATCCGATTGACTTGAAATTTGAAGAAGATATATATTTTAGGTCATTGAATTCAACCAGTGATTATTTTGGAGCTTCTCATTGGCCAAAAGGTCAACATAGGCCAAATTTCTAAAATTGACATTTTTCATCCAATTCACTTGAAATTTGAAAAGGATTTGCATATTTGGTCATTGAATTCAACCGTCAATTATTTTTGAGGTTAAATTTGTTTTTATGGATTTTGGAAGTATCATGGATTTTTGGATTTTGCAGGAAGACATTGCGCAGAGCACATTTGTTTGTTTGTCTGTTTGTTTGTTTGTGTGCAGGATATCTCAAAAAGTTGTAGACGGATCCGAATGAAATCTTGTGGGCAGGGTGGGTGTGTGACAAGGACGAACTGAATCAATTTTGGTGAAGATCCGGATCCGGATCCGGCTACTATAATTTTTAAAGTAATTCTTCACCAATTAGAGATGGGGCCAAAAACGATATCGTACTGCATAGCATGATATTTCAAAAATGTATTGATTGGGCCCGATATGTTCTCGTGGATGAGGAATTATGTGTCGAAGGCACGGAGTGCCCTTCTCGTTAATGCTGTTTTCACCATTGTGCTCCTTAATGCCCAGCACACATACATTGTTGATGCCAAGCGCACACCTCATACCTCATATCTTTTCACAACTGTGTTTTACACAACAGTCCTCTCAATAAAAAACATTCCAGTTGATAATTGCTTGTAAACAAAATCATAACACAGCCGGTACAACGCTTCCTCCGATGTAGCCTCGTTTCTGAATGCTAAAACCGACGTGTTAAACACATTTTCACAGCCATCCAGTGATCCTCAATAGCAAAACGTTGCTGTCTTCACAAAAATTCCTGGGAAGCTCATCAAGTTGCAATTCCCTGCATTGTTCCATGTAAGAATAGGAAGTTTAAAATAATGAAAGGGATAAGGATCAGATTTTGTAACACTCAGTTTTTGAAATTCAAGTTTAGTTTAGTTTCCCTACAAACAAAAGCCAGGCTGTAGTCGAGATCAAATGCGGTTGGGTCCAAAATAAATATCAATAAACGTTTTGTTGTTTGTTTTTTTCTTTCCCATAAAATGTTATACCTCGGGAAGTTAAAAAAAAAAAAAAACAACCACAAAATTGCTTTTAATATCCGAGTATTGTTATGAAAGCCTCTTGTTTCGACTGTTTGTGTTATTTACGTGCTGTTAAAATTGAGTGAATTAAAATACAGAGTTGAATACAAGCCTAAAAATGGCTTTCAGAATACAGAGGCAACCGGAGGCTTTGTGCCACAAACGTGTTCATTACCATTAACCTTCCGAGAGTGTAGACACGGCCTTCACCCGAGTAGGCATCGTTTGGTCCGCACGTTTGAGGAGGCGCTCGCTCACCGAGCGAGTAAACGCGCCGACGCACTATCCGTCAGGATGGATGGCCGCTCGGATTGACGGGTGAATTTACGGATGGGTTAATAACGTGTTAACGGTTTGAAGGCTGAAAGAAACCGAGTCTTTTAAAACGTCTCCAACCTGTCAGGGACATCTCAAAATCGTCGAACAAAATGTGGCCATTTGTGCGTGAGTCGTGAACACAATTTACTTTATTTGCCGTTATTAAAGCCAAAGTGTTTTTCAACGTAATAGCGGGTTATTCGAGGGGAATGGGGTTAAAAAAAAAGAGGATGGAGCACTTCACGTCACGAGATGTACACACGTGACGAGGTGAGTTGTTGAGGTGTTTTTGATGAAGGTTGAGGTGAGAGGGTAATTACAGTCGAGGATTGTGAGGGGGTTCGTGCATCGATGGATCATTGAAGGGTTCGATGACGGTTTCCTCTGCGATGAAGATGTGTCTTCGAAAGCCGTGATTTGTTTCGGAGGATACAAAGGCTCTTTCGAGGAGGTGAGGCATTTTCGACAAGTGATGAGTTATTTTGAATGTGATGACGTGTTTGGAGAGGTATAAGGTGATGAGGTGTTTTGAAAATGATGACGTGTTTGGAGAGGTATAAGGTGATAAGGTGTTTGGAAAATGATGACGTGTTTGGAGAGATATAAGGTGATGAGGTGTTTTGAATGTGATGACGTGTTTGGAGAGGTATCAGGTGATGAGGTGTTTTGAATGTTATGTGTTTGGAGAGGTATAAGGTGATGAGGTGTTTGGAGAGTTATAAGGTGATGAGGGGTTTGGAGAGTTATAAGGTGATGAGGTGTTTGGAGAGTTATAAGGTGATGAGGTGTTTGGAGAGTTATAAGGTGATGAGGTGTTTGGAGAGTTATAAGGTGATGAGGTGTTTGGAGAGGTATAAGGTGATGAGGTGTTTGGAGAGTTATAAGGTGATAACGTGTTTGGAGAGTTATAAGGTGATGAGGTGTTTGGAGAGATATAAGGTGATGAGGTGTTTCAAAAGTGATGATTTGTTTGCAGAGGTATAAGGTGATGAGGTGTTTTGAAAATGATGACGTGTTTGGAGAGGTATAAGGTGATGAGGTGTTTTGAAAGTGATGACTTGTTTGCAGATGTATAAGGTGATGAGGTGTTTTGAAAATGATGATGTGTTTGGAGAGGTATAAGGTGATGAGGTGTTTGGAGAGGTATAAGGTGATGAGGTGTTTGGAGAGTTATAAGGTGATGAGGTGTTTGGAGAGTTATAAGGTGATGAGGTGTTTGCAGAGGTATAAGGTGATGAGGTGTTTTGAAAATGATGACGTGTTTGGAGAGGTATAAGGTGATGAGGTGTTTTGAAAGTGATGACTTGTTTGCAGATGTATAAGGTGATGAGGTGTTTTGAAAATGATGACGTGTTTGGAGAGGTATAAGGTGATGAGGTGTTTGGAAAGTGATGATCTGTTTGCAGAGGTATAAGGTGATGAGGTGTTTTGAAAGTGATGATTTGTTTGCAGAGGTATAAGGTGATGAGGTGTTTTGAAAGTGATGACATGTTTGGAGAGGTATAAGGTAATGAGGTGTTTTGAAAGTGATGATGTGTTTGGAGAGGTATAAGGTGATGAGGTGTTTTGAATGTGATGACGTGTTTGGAGAGTTATAAGGTGATGAGGTGTTTTGAATGTGATTATGTGTTTGGAGAGGTATAAGGTGATGAGGTGTTTTGAATGTGATGATTTGTTTGCAGAGGTATAAGGTGATGAGGTCTTTTGAAAGTGATGACATGTTTGGAGAGGTATAAGATGATGAGGTGTTTTGAAAGTGATGATGTGTTTGGAGAGGTATAAGGTGATGAGGTGTTTTGAGTGTGATGACGTGTTTGGAGAGGTATAAGGTGATGAGGTGTTTTGAAAATGATGACGTGTCTGGAGTGTTATAAGGTGATCAGGTGTTTTGAATGTGATGATTTGTAGAGTTATAAGGTGATGAGGTGTTTGGAGAGGTATAAGGTGATGAGATCTTTTGAATGTGATGATTTGTAGAGTTATAAGATGATGATGTGTTTGCAGAGGTATAAGGTGATGAGGTGTTTTGAAAATGATGACACATTTGGAGAGGTATAAGGTGATGAGGTGTTTTGAAAATGATGATGTGTTTGGAGAGGTATAAGGTGATGAGGTGTTGTGAAAATGATGACGTGTTTTTGAGAGTTATAAGGTGATGAGGTGTTTTGAATGTGATGATGTGTTTGGAGAGGTATAAGGTGATGAGGTGTTTTGAAAGTGTTGATTTGTTTCGACAGTTATGCTATAAGGTGATGAGGTGTTTGGAAAAGTATGCTATAAGGTGATGAGGTGTTTTGAAAGTGATCATTTGTTTCGAGAGTTATGCTATAAGGTGATGAGGTGTTTGGAAAAGTATGCTATCAGGTGATGAGGTGTTTTGAATGTGATGATTTGTTTGCAGAGGTATAAGGTGATGAGGTCTTTTGAAAGTGATGACATGTTTGGAGAGGTATAAGATGATGAGGTGTTTTGAAAGTGATGATGTGTTTGGAGAGGTATAAGGTGATGAGGTGTTTTGAGTGTGATGACGTGTTTGGAGAGGTGTAAGGTGATGAGGTGTTTTGAAAATGATGACGTGTTTGGAGAGTTATAAGGTGATGAGGTGTTTTGAATGTGATGATTTGTAGAGTTATAAGGTGATGAGGTGTTTGGAGAGGTATAAGGTGATGAGATCTTTTGAATGTGATGATTTGTAGAGTTATAAGATGATGATGTGTTTGCAGAGGTATAAGGTGATGAGGTGTTTTGAAAATGATGACGTTTGGAGAGGTATAAGGTGATGAGGTGTTTTGAAAATGATGACGTGTTTGGAGAGGTATAAGGTGATCAGGTGTTGTGAAAATGATGACGTGTTTTTGAGAGTTATAAGGTGATGAGGTGTTTTGAATGTGATGATGTGTTTGGAGAGGTATAAGGTGATGAGGTGTTTTGAAAGTGATGATTTGTTTCGACAGTTATGCTATAAGGTGATGAGGTGTTTGGAAAAGTATGCTATAAGGTGATGAGGTGTTTTGAAAGTGATGATTTGTTTCGAGAGTTATGCTATAAGGTGATGAGGTGTTTGGAAAAGTATGCTATCAGGTGATGAGGTGTTTTGAAAGTGATGATTTGTTTTGAGATGTATGCTATAAGTTGATGAGGTGTTTTGGAAGTGATGATTTGGAGAGTTATAAGGTGATGAGGTGTTTGGAAAGGTATAAGGTGATGAGGTGTTTTGAAAATGATGACGTGTTTGGAGAGTTATAAGGTGATGAGGTGTTTTGAAAGTGATGATTTGTCTGGAGAGTTATGCTATAAGGTGATGAGGTGTTTTGAAAGTGATGATTTGTTTGGAGAGGTATAAGGTGATGAGGTGTTTGGAAAAGTATGCTATAAGGTGATGAGGTGTTTTGAAAGTGATGATGTGTTTGGAGAGGTATAAGGTGATGAGGTGTTTTGAAAGTGATGATTTGTAGAGTTATAAGGTGATGAGGTGTTTGGAAAGGTATAAGGTGATGAGGTGTTTTGAAAAAGATGACGTGTTTGGAGAGTTATAAGGTGATGAGGTGTTTTGAAAGTGATGATTTGTCTGGAGAGTTATGCTATAAGGTGATGAGGTGTTTTGAAAGTGATGATTTCTTTGGAGAGGTATAAGGTGATGAGGTGTTTGGAAAAGTATGCTATAAGGTGATGAGGTGTTTCGAAAGTGATGATGTGTTTGGAGAGGTACAATGTGATGAGGTGTTTTGAAAGTGATGATTTGTTTCGAGAGTTATGCTATAAGGTGATGAGGTGTTTGGAGAGGTATAAGGTGATGAGGTGTTTTGAAAGTCATGTGGTGTTTGCAGAGGTATGCTTTCAGGTGATGAGGTGTTTGGTGGGATACTTTCGATGATGATAATGTGTTTTGGATGTGACGAGGTGTTTGGACAGGTATGTTATAAATTGATAAGGATTTTTCAAAGTGAGGAGGGGTATTTTGAAAGATGAGGTGTTTTCAATATGATATGTAATTTTTTTTCGGATGATGAGACATTGGAAACAATTGATTGGTGTTTTGAGAATCGATGATGCGTTTGCAGCCAGTTTATAAGACATTTCAGCATCCTTCTAATTTGAATCCTAGAAAATTGTAACAGCAACAACGTGTGCAGAGTTTGTAATCATGTCCTGGCATGTCCTGCACATCGCGACATAAAAACGTAAGAAAAGAGTGGGAAAGGTGAAACGTGTGTTGTGCTTCATGTACAAGGTAAACTCGAAGAGAGAAAAGGTATTCTGAAGAGTGGTGAGTTTTCTCAGGTGAGACGTGCATTGTGACAATGCGGTGTTGAGGACGCCAGTGTCACCACGTTGAAAATTGTCTCACCTGTCCAACCTCCAAGGCAGTTGCAAGCCCCCGTTTTTGGATCACAGCCATGAGCGTGCGTACACTCGCATTGCTCCAGACATCCCAGGCCGAACGTGCCCTCCTGAACAAACACGCAGAGGAGAGTTAGACAAGGTGAAGGGCACAGACTCTGAGTGCTCTGCGGGTGCCAATGCAGAGACAATCGATAGCTACAAATGGTTGGGCAAAGCAACCCAATGCCAGTAAATGGACCTCCTAAAGTGAAACCACAACATGTGGTTCAAACGATTTGAAACCCAGAATATGGTGTCACCCAGCACATGTCCGGGGCTCTGCAATTAATTTCTCATGCAGTTAATTTCATGTCACTTCAGGCGGTTGAGCAGAGGGCCCAGTAGAGATTTGAAACCTTTATCCAAAGAAATGCCGCCATTGTTCACATGTTTGAAGTTGTCATTTCTGGCCGCGCTCAGTGAAGTTTGTGCGTAAAGACAAAAAGGTGGTTTAAAGTTTAGAAACGCGAAGGATGTCTTAGTCGGGTCCATTTGCTCTCATTTGGACCTAAAAAAAAAAAGTGGTTATTTACCGAGCAGATGATAATGAAATGACATATTCAAAGAAAAATGGCAATTATATATTTATTTGCATAATTAGCACCATGTATTGAAATATAATGCCTTGAAGAGACACGGATTGTTGTATAACGGAGCATTAATGTGGAAAGAATACCACTGGCCACATAACCCTTGGGAGGAATTACGGAAATGTTACACAACGACACCTCATTTCATCGTTTTATACGATACGTGCAGAATGCATCAATGATGTATACGTACCATTATGTGAAGGTTAGTTATATATCACAAGCTAAACGTAAAGGATCTCGCTGTCCAAGTCTTACTTTGTTTATAATGTCTGTGATATATTATTGTAGGTTAGACATAAATCCACAAAGCATGGAGCCAGGTAGTACCCACCGAACACGGTTCCTCACAGCGTACACCCCGCCATCCTGGCGCACACGTACACTTTCCGGTCACAGGGTGGCACGCCGCACCGTTGGCACATGAACAAGTCCGGTTGCACGTGAGACCCCAGGTTCCGCTGGAGCATGGGATGGAACAATCTGCACCCTGAAAGCCTGCGGAGACAGGGTGGATATAATCACACTATTGGCGGATGCGAGTTTGACACCTGAATGAGGGTACCATCCCAAGGACCGCTGGACCTCCTGCTGATTTCAGCATCAATTCGGATGTACTTGGATAGCTTAAATGCCTGTCGCAAAATAGTCATCCAAGGATGTTCCGCGATAGTTAGCCGTCAGGATGAAACTCCGAATGAGACCCCGAATCCCTTTTTACGAAGGGAAGTGTCAGCGGTTAATGCTAATAAGGTATGCCTCGGAATCAGCTTTGCGTCTGAATGAACGGATTGCAAATGGACCCTTAAGTACAGGAGGCATGTGCAAAATTATGGAATTAGCAAGGATAGCATTTATATTTAACTTCTGCCAAAAAGAACAATGATGGTATATCATTTGGGTTTTGCACGCTGACAGATTGCCATTTCACTGTTTTAGTGCAAATCAATTTGAATAATCATTAATATTTTTTGAAGTGGCGATTAATTGAATACTTTGTATTGAAGATTAGTGCTGAGATCGTTCACTCTGGAGACAGAAAACATACATTATAACTTCAATTGAAATACCTTCTGTCACAACATTTCTTTCTTTTGTGGGGAGAGCAGAAGAGGGTCTGGTGGCTTGACTGTTCTTCCCATCTGAGCACTTTCCGCATGATAATGGGATCCCAGGTTCAAATCACGTGTCAAGAACAGTGTCGATTTGCGGAGGCGGACAGGTAAAACGATGAAGGAAATGAGCAGGACGTTGATTTAAGTATCTTAAAGGACATTGAAAGCAATGTCTCTCACGATGTCTCTCCGAAAGAACTGTTTAGAACCACCCCCTCCCCCCCCATCTACTTTCTCAACAATCCTCTGGAAGAAGTCCTTTCTTTTAAGCTTCTGGGTCTCACTATCTTCCATGATCTTTTCTGGGAAAGCCACATTTCAAACCTGGTCTCCAAAGTCAGTCACCAACTGGGAATCCTCCGTCATGCAAAGTCCTTCCTCGGCCCACCTGAGCTTCTGACCACATACAAAACTTTCGTCCACAGCCTGATGGAGTACTGCTCTCCTTTCTGGGCTGGTTCCTCAGCCTCTCACCTTTCTTGGCTTCACGCTGTGGAAACCAAGGCATTTCAGATCATTGGCATCTCCTGCAGTGAGGCTGAGTCGTTGGGGCTCTCACTCTCTCACCGCAGGCTGGTCGGTAGTCTTTCTGTCTTCTACTGTCTCCTCTCCGGGTTCACCCCCCCCTCCCCTGCTGTGTCTGCGATATGTCCCCCCCCCATATTTCCGCAGGGCGCTCAAGGTCCTCCAACAACCCCCTTCTGGTAAAACTACCAAAATCACGAATCACTGCTCATCTTCACTCTTTCATTCCTCTTTATTCCCACCTTTGAAATAAACTCCCACACTCTGTTCAATCCCATTTTTCCCTCCAGGCCTTCAAAACAGCTGTTCACCACCACCTCTTATCGTCCCCCATCCAAATCCTCGATCTTTTCTACCCCGTTAATCCACCCCAAACCCACCTCCTTCAAATTCCCTGCTTTCCTTCCTGAAAGTCCCTGTAATGTCCATCTTCTATTCCCCATGTTCCCCGCCCCATTCCTCTCCCTTCCACAGATCTCCTAATGTCTCTGTTCCCCACTGGTTTGTCCTTCCCTCTCCCGCCCCTCTTGTCTCATGCCCCCCTTGCTGTGCGTTCTGTGTTAGCTCTCATATGAGCCTCGACAATGTATACAAAAATAAAAAGCAACGGTCTTGCACCCTTTGCCCTCTCTCTTGGATTTGTCCTCCCCAGGTCTCTACAGGACACACATAGCCTGCCAGTAACCCTCTTGTTAAACTCCCAAAATCCAGACTCACTGCTCACCTCCACTCATTTATACCTCTTTACTCTCACCTGTGGAACCAACTACCCCAGTCTGTTCAGCCTCCTTATGACCTCCAGGGCTTCAAGAAAGATGTTTGCAACTACCACAGGTCACCCCCTGCCCACATCCATACTCATATCATGATCTCTTCTACCCAAACTTCTACCCCAAATGTCCCCATTGCTGAGCGGTGAGCACTCCCTTTTCCAGGTTATTGTGATTTTTCCCCCTCTCTCCATCACCACTTTTCATTTATTAGTTGTCGATCAGTTGTTCCTTTCCTATTTCATCGTCACCATCCCCTTCCTCTTCTTGTTGTGTTTCATTCAGCTTTTTTGTAGCTCCTTCACCCCCATGTGCCCTTCTCCCCCTCCCCTTGATCTCTCTTATTCATACTCTGCTCTTGGGGTTTACACCTTTCCATTTTGTTCTCTTCCATTCTGCTATAGCTGTTCCACGAGTATCGATAATGTATATAAAAAGCAGAGGGGGGGAGGGGAATCTGACGTTTTCGGCATTAACCCTTTGTCACAGCATAAAAGCCACATGATGCTTTAACGAAGACTTCATGCCCAAAATGTCAGCTTCCCATTGCTTCCAAGACAGATAGTAAACCTTGATCAATGTCTTGTTGATTTCATCCATTCTCAAATCACACATACTCTTCATTTATCCAAGTCGAGCTACTAATACCAATGCAATTAATATAAAACTTTAATGATGTCTTGCAATCTCTTTGGATTACACGTGATACATGGATGTGATCCTCCATGAGCCAAAAACACTGAAGGAATTTTTTTTTCCAAAACCCGATCAAACTGAGACCCTCAAACAATTAAGTACGTCTCACCCTCTTACATATCTAAATCTATGAAAGCCCTGTGTATATATTTGTCTGTCACGCAGGAAGTGACCTCACATTTACCGAAGTGACATCGTGTTCCTCACTGAAAGGGACCACACACAATATCAGTGTTAACCACACACAATATTAGTGTTAGGACTATTTGCCATTTTGTTTCCACTGTGTGTGCCTGTGCATGGGTCCAGAGGAAGGGGAATGGGTGGCGTGGGAGTCTGGAGGGAGGGAGAATGGTGGCGTGGGAGTCTGGAGGGAGGGGGATGGTGGCGTGGGAATCCGGAGGGAGGGGAATGGATGGCATGGGATTCCGGAGGGAGGGGAAGTGGTGGCGTGGAGGTCTAGAGGGAGGGGAATGGGTGGCGTGGGAATCCGGAGGGAGGGGAATGGGTGGCGTGGGAATCTGGAGGGAGGGGAATGGGTGGCGTGGGAATCTGGAGGGAGGGGAATGGGTGGCGTGGGAGTCTGGAGGGAGGGGAATGGGTGGAGTGGGGGTCCGGAGGGAGGGGAATGGGTGGCGTGGGGGTCCGGAGGGAGGGGAATGGGTGGCATGGGAATCAGGAGGGAGGGGAATGGGCGGCGTGGGGGTCCGGAGGGAGGGGAATGGGTGGCATGGGAATCAGGAGGGAGGGGAATGGGTGGCGTGGGGGTCCAGAGGAAGGGGAATGGGTGGCGTGGGAGTCTGGAGGGAGGGAGAATGGTGGCGTGGGAGTCTGGAGGGAGGGGGATGGTGGCGTGGGAATCCGGAGGGAGGGGAATGGATGGCATGGGATTCCGGAGGGAGGGGAAGTGGTGGCGTGGAGGTCTAGAGGGAGGGGAATGGGTGGCGTGGGAATCCGGAGGGAGGGGAATGGGTGGCGTGGGAATCTGGAGGGAGGGGAATGGGTGGCGTGGGAATCTGGAGGGAGGGGAATGGGTGGCGTGGGAGTCTGGAGGGAGGGGAATGGGTGGAGTGGGGGTCCGGAGGGAGGGGAATGGGTGGCGTGGGGGTCCGGAGGGAGGGGAATGGGTGGCATGGGAATCAGGAGGGAGGGGAATGGGCGGCGTGGGGGTCCGGAGGGAGGGGAATGGGTGGCATGGGAATCAGGAGGGAGGGGAATGGGTGGCATGGGAGTCTGGAGGGGGGAAGGGGTGGCGTGGGGGTCCGGAGGGAGGGGAATGGGTGGCGTGGGAGTCTGGAGGGAGGGGAATGGGTGACGTGGGAGTCCGGAGGGAGGGGAATGGGCGCGTGGGAGTCCGGAGGGAGGGGAATGGATGGCGTCGGACTCCAGAGGGAGGGGAATGGGTAGCATGGGAATCCGGAGGGAGTGGAATGGGTAGCATGGGAATCCGGAGGGAATGGAATGGGTAGCGTGGGAGTCCGGAGGGAAGGAAATGGGTGGTGTGGGTGTCCGGAGGGAGGAGAATGGGTGGCGTGGGAGTCTGTAGGGATGGGAATGGGTGGTGTGGGAGTTCAGAGGAAGTGGGTGGGAGTCCGGAGGGAGGAGTGGGGAAGGGGAATGCTGTGGGAGGATGGAGGGAAGGGGAGGGTGGGAGGATGGAGGGGAAGTGGAGGGGTGGGGTGAGGTGGTCAGCTGGGAGGAGGGAGGAGAAGCAGTGAGATGAGAGTTCAGAGGGAGGGAGTGGGATGGGAAGGGGCAGTGGAAGGATTGTGTGGGATTCCAGAGGGAGGGGTTGTGGGAGTCTGGAGGGGGAGGGTGGGAAGAGATTGGAGGAGGAAAGAAGGGGGTTGGATGGGAGGAGGCAGGGGAATGAGTGGGAGGAGGGACCCAGCATTAGCTGGGTACACTGTCTTGTTCTGAGACTTTTTTGAATGTCCTGTGTACCATAGGAAAGCATCTCAGAATGTTATCTGAACTAAAACCAGAGAGTGACCCCAGGCAAGAAGCAATTGTGTCATTGCAATGGCAATGGTATCATCAGCACCAGTGTCATATGCAGAAGCCAATTGCAATTAAATTTGCCACCGTTACCGAGAAGGCAGCAGTGGTAATTATATTGAAGGGTTCCACAAAAACAAGGGAGGGGGAAAGAGGAATTGGGTTGGTAGTTGTGAGTATAGGAAGGTGCAGCTTGGGGAGTGGGTGATAGAAAGGCATGTAAAGAACAAGATGCGCTTTGAGAGGGAGAGGTATTTAAGGGAGAAAATGAGGCAAGAGCGACGAAGCAAAAAGGTTCTTACCGACATCGCAGATACAAGAACCGTCCACAGGGGAACACGACGTCCGGTTTCGACAGCGGCACACGGATGCACAATTGGCACCATAGGTTCCAGGATCACAAGGTCGAGAGCAGTCCTTGTCCTGTGTCGGTGGATATCAATACATGGTTATTCATGTCCAAGAGCCATTATGTATTTCTCTGAATAAATAGTTGACTCATGTTGACAGCTTTATAAATGAAGAAACTTTAATTCAGCTTGGGCTGAAACTTATTTTTAAAATATTGGTAGTTTAAATATTATAATCATCTGTAGATGTCACATGTGTAAGATCATGTGCGATGCCACTGATGCAATTTATACCTGGATTTGCGAATGGTAGCATACTCCAAAAATAATGTCTATTGGGAGGTTTTGGGGGAGAGAGAGAAATCCAGAAAAGATAAAATAATTGAGAAAGGAATGATGAGAAGGAAGTGACTGAGGGAAAAGTAACGAAGTTGGAATATGAGACGAAGATAGGGAGGAATGAGAAAAGGGAGCATATAATGGTCCCAATACCACCATTTTACTGACTTGTGTTTTATGTACATGGAAAGATGAGGGACAGCCTCCTCCTCACTCCGCTCTCCCCCATCCCTGTGTGCAAGTTTGTCCAAATGCACACTATCATTGAACTCTGTGGTATTGGTGAGGGTGTGGTTGCAAGAGCCATATTGCATGCCCCCACGTACACAGAACATCATATTGCCCTTCAGTCGACTTAATATTGTCCTTCAGTCCCATGGATGTAACTTATACCTCCCGAACATAGAAATGGTATTACATTATCTGAAATAAAAGAAACGCACGAATATCAAACTATAGAAATCACTGAAATCTTTGATCTTTTATATCAACATGGAAATGATCCCCACTCCAAATCACCAATTGATGTTTCTCATTTTTCCAACAATGAAGTCCAGAAGAGGACAGTTCAGACCGACATCAACTAGGCCAAACATTTCAGTTGCTTTTTCGTACGTTTTATCACTATAGACAGGAGTTTTAACATCACTTATTGGAATCCAAAATCCAGAATTGCTACCTCACCTCCACTTCATCGTCCCCCTTTTCGTGGACCTGTTGAACCACCTTCCTTAGTCTGTTCAATCCCACTCTTCCCTCTTGGGCTGCAATTTAATGGTACACTACCACCTCAAGTCATCCTTAATTCAGATCTTTTCTACCCCTATTAACCTTCCCAGAAACCAATTATTTTACTTGCAGGTTACTAAATCTTCCTCCTTGTTTTTTTTTCTTCCCCTTCCTTCTCGTCTTCCTCCTCCTCCACCATTCCCCTTCCCTTCTCCATCACCTCCTTCTCCATCACCTCCTTCTCCTCCCTCCTACTCTTCCAAATTTTTCTACCCCTATTAACCTTCTTCTAAAGGCTAAACCAAATATTTTTACTTGCAGGTTACTAAGTTTTCATCTCCTCCTCTTCTCCCTCCCCTCCTACTCCTCCTCTGTACTCTCCTTGTTTCGTGCATACATTTGTTGTCCCACTGCCACACTTGGTGTGTTGCCATTATACTTTCTGTCACCCGACTCTTTAAAAAGTCTAAATTGCACACAAAAAACCCCTCAAACTGGTGAGAAGTCTCCTATCAATAATCCCCAGGACCTTTTTGCATACTTCTTGCTTGGGGCGTGGACTAATGGCAACCAAATTCAATAAGACGAAGCAAAAGCAAGCCACGGTGGGGAGAGAAATTCCAAATGTGTGACATGAGAACAATATTATACATGAAAATGCCCCGAGACATGACTGCTCAATCGTGATAATCACGGTAATGAATAGAAGTCAATTTCCAAAATGGAAAGCTGAGCCTTTAGCGACACTGCCAACTGCATGAAGGCAGGATAGAGTATGGCAATTTAATGTTACGGAGAAAAATGTCACAATTTATAATTGCAGGTCCTTTGAGATAAATTATTTTATGCCCCCCCCCCCAAAAAAGGACGGTTTTTTTGTTGTTTGAGTGATGCCAATGGAATGTGCTCATATATCAACATCAAAGAAATAAAAACCACAAACCGGGTTTGTCACCAAACTTGACCGTTCAACAAGAACACTATAATTTAAATAAACAATGGAATTTCTGAACAAACTAATTTCAAAGAAGAATTCTCTTAACCCTGCCACTTTGTAATAGTGAGAGACTCTATAGTGCCTCAAAATAATAGCTGTTGCAGTCCATTGCAGCGACAGCACCTGTTCAATGCACGGCTGTTTGGACAAAGCCTGTTTACCATCGCCGTGCCAAAACATCACCAGCCCGCTTGGATTTGGTAGGACTGTTTTCCAATAAGCCGAGGAGTAAAATTCCCCAGGCACTATGGGCATGCAGTTTATATGAAGCAACTTAAAATTGCCAAGCAGCATATAAATCGCACGTTGGCAGTTACAGTGATACCATACTCTGCTACAGCTACTCACGAGATGTTTTATAATAATGATATGAATGACAGTGTAAGTCTCATAATAGTAAGGCTCATTGGCCTCCGCAATCTTATATTCCACCCAAATATAAGCCCCCAGCCGGGATGAAGCCTGGTTGGGGGTTAAAAAGGAGACGGCTAAACAGTATGGACATCCCCAATAAACGATTTACCAAGAAGATTTGCGATCTGAGAAATGGTTCCTTATGATGAATACATTACGCCAAGACTTATAATGAACACATGCTTTTCAAAGTAGACCTCTCTCTGGCTGTTATTAGAGAACCATCTCAGCGCCGTCGAGTGCGGCATTTCACTCAGGCCGACTGGCAGGGACTTCAAGCTGCCATCAAACTTCTTGACTGGTCTCCCATCTCTACTTCCTCCGACATCAACTCGTCCTTGGAATTCTTTCAAAAAATCTTTCTCTCTCTCATGCACAGATTTATCCCCTCTCATCTTCAGTTGTCGTCCCCTTCCTCCCGCTCATGATACACTGAAGCATGTGGCAAGACAGTTGTCATGAAACACCTTGCCTTCACCTCATGGAAAGCTAATCCAACTGAAGGCAATCTCAGTTCCTTCCACAAAGCTCAGAACAAGTGTGTGTCTACCCTCAGGAGAGCCATAAACATCTTTCTCATCTCAAGTCTGAACTCTCAAACCTGTCTCCCTCCTCCAAATCCTGGTGGCATCTAGTTAAGTCTGTTTCTGGTGTATGTTGCCCCTCCAACCCCTCCCTTACCTCAAATGGCCGCACAGCTGACACTGCACGTGAAAAGGCTGAATGCCTAAACTCCATGTTTGCTTCTAAATCTTGTCTCCCAACCCCATCACTTTCTGTACCCACCTTACCCAGTCATACCCAGCTGTTCCAGGACTCTGTCCTTTTCCCCTGACAAGATGGAGATCTTGCTGTCAAACCTCGACTCAGACTCTGCACCCGGTCCAGGCGGCATCAGCCCACGTGGCCTAAAAACCTGCTCTGATGGTCTTGCTCACCCTCTCTCTGTGCTATTCACCCTCTTATGTGCTCAAGGCCATCTGCCATGTGCTTGGAAATCAGCAAACATTACCGCTCTGCATAACAAGGTGCAAAAACTGATCCCTGCAACTGCAGACCAATCAGCCTTCTCCCAATCATCAGCAAGGTTTTGGAATCCATCTTCGCTTCAGACATTAAATCCTTCATCTTCTCCAATGGCTTGATTTCCAATCATCAATTTGGTTTCAGAACAGGTCACTCTACTCTGGATATGCTCCTTCTGCTCTTCCAACAATGGATGGAGGTCCTCAATGCCAGACATGAAATCAGAGCCATCTCCCAAGACATATCGTGTGACTTAAATACGGTCTGGCACCCTGGCCTGCTCACCAAACTCTCTTCCTATGGTATCCAAGGACATCTCCACTCATGGCTCGCAGATGTCATCTCCTATCGCAGCCAATGTGTGGCCCTTAATGGAGTTCTCTCATCCCCTCTTCCTGTCCAGGATGGCATTCCTTGAGGCAGTGTTCTGGGCCCTGTTCTTTTTCTGGTTTTCATGTCCCCTGTCCAGGATCTCCCCAACTCTCTGGAAAATCCTCTTTATCTCTTGGCTGATGACTCCACCCTCTGACATCCCATCTGTCATCCCTCAGACTGGCAAACGGCAGCCTCTTCACTCTCTGCAAATCTGGATAAAATCACAAGCTGGTCAAACACGTGGAACATGTCCTTCAACCATGACAAATCTCACACTCTCACTATGTCTCTCCGAAAGGACTGTCTGGAAAACCCACCCATATACTTTCTCAACAATCTTCTCGAAGAAGTCCTTTCAATCAAGCATCTGGGTCTCACTATCTGCCGTGATCTTTCCTGGGAAAGCCACATCTCCAAGCTGGCCTCCAAAGCCAGTCGCCGACTGGGAATCCTCCATCCTGCAAAGTCCTTCCTTGGCACACCTGAGCTTTTGAGCACATACAAGGCTTTCATCTGCAGCCTGATGTAGTACTGCTTTCCCCTCTGGGCTGGTGCTCCCACCTTTCACCTTTGTTTGCTTCATGCTGTGGAAACCAAGGCATTTAGGATCATTGGCATCTCCAGCGATGAGGCTGAGGCTTTGGGTCTCTCACTCTCTCAAAATAATATCTGTCTGTCTTCTACCGTCTCCTTTTCGGCTTCACCCCCCCTCATATATTTCCGCAGCGCACTCAAGGTCCACCAGCGACCTCTTCTGGTAAAACTACCAAAATCAAGAATCACTGCGCTCACCTTCAGTTTTTCATTCCTCTTTTTTTCCGACCTTTGGAACAAACTCCCACACTCTCTTCAATCCCACTCTTCCCTCCAGGTCTTCAAAACAGCTGTTCATCACCATCTCTTATCTTCCCCCATCAAAAACCATGATCTCTTCTACCCCAGCCAATCCACCCCAAACCCACCTCCTTTAAATTTCCTGCTTTCCCTCCTGAAAGTCCCTCTATTGCCCATCTTGTTTACTCTGTGTAGCCCGCCCCATCCCTCTCCCTTCCATAGATCTCCTCATGTCTCTGTTCCACACTTTTTTTCCTTCCCTCCTCCCCTCCCCCCTCTTGTCTCCTGCTCCCCTTGTTGTATGTTCTGTGTGTTAGCTCTCATACGAGCCTCGACAGTGTGTACAAAAAAAAACGACGACACAGTGACACAGCAGAAAGAAGATCTTGGGAAGGAGCAATTTGCTACGTGCAGATACTTATGCAGGAAATTATAACTTTTTAAATGAAAAAGTTTTGAATGATTCTTGGCATTGCCCAAAGGCAGAAGAATATGATAATCAGAAGAAGAAAAGAAAGAAAAGCAATTCTGGGAAATAATCTCAGACGTTGGTTGTAATAATTGGAGGGATCCTTTTAAAAAGTTTTTTTTATAGTTCACTTACACATTTGCTACCTTTAAAATGAATTTCCATTCAGGGCGATGCGCTCAAACGTATTTTATTTCACTTCGGAGAAAGAACCTGACCTCAGGTCATAATTATTGCTTTTGGAATGAGTACCGCAGGACCTCTGGAAAAAGAAAAAACCATTCGTCATTATGTGAAGGAATGAGCAGACAACGCTACACCAATCTACCTTCTAACCCCCCTACCCTTTCCCGTTCCCCACTCCCTGACTGCTTCTCAAACTGACATCCTCACGCTCGCTCTCAGCGCACCCTCAAAGTTTCAATTACTCCAGCGAGCAGGACGTCCAGCGGACAGGCTATCGAACCCAAAGAAGATTGCAGCAGTTAACACTGTCAAATTTTATGAACGTCACGGGTCGACCCTCTTGCTGTGCCTCCAAATTCCCGATGCCCGAAGCTTTGAGGAGCCATCACTCAGTGTGTCTGGGGGCTCTGCGGCCAAAATCATGTTCGGACAAAGATATTTCCATTGGCACTTCAGAGGTGTTTCCCATCAAAATTCAGGAAGAGTTTTTCTAAAGTCCTCCCAGGAAATCTCCAGAGGCTCCTTGTGGAGAGGGGAGGGGTGGGGGGGGGAATACAAACAGGATTCAGAATTTCAAAGCAATTTATCTTCCACGAAGTATGGAACACTACCGATATATTACTATGCATACCGGCACCTGTAACGCTCGGCAAATGCAAGTGGAGAAAAAACAGGGTAATTCAAGCTATCACTCTTTCTTCAATTTTTCACAGGATCAGGCAATGTCCATGGCACGGGGTGACCGGGCAGCACCATGCTGTGAGTCAATGACTAATTAAAAAAGAGTCCGAAGCTGACAGACCTTGAAAAATATGGGTTAACAGTGGCAATGGTTTGAACAGCAAGGACGTGGCGATGTACGGTGCCCAACCGAGCATGTTGAACTCCACAACTGGGGAAGTGTCAATATCTGGTGCCTGCTGATAGCTCACAGCTGCATGCCCATCGGGCATGTCAAGCCTCCAAAAATCCGAACAGACCAAGGCATCTCACCCTCTTCGCGCCAAGGCTGCAAATCCAATTACAACCTCAAACGCCTCTATCTCGAAGAAATGCTTTCTTAGCTTCTGAGTTCAGGCGGCTTTAAAATCCTCAGTCACCTCTTTGTGTTGGACTAGTCTGCATGAGCTCAACGGATGCGTATGATTTGTGGCAAAGCAAGGAGGTAAGCATTTTGCTTTTCAAGATGGCTGCGGTGACAACAATTCATTTGAATGCAGGGGTAGTGAGAAAGGCCTTGAGGTATGCACACTCACCGCTAAGCCGTCTAACCTGGGTTCAATTCCTGACTCAGCTAAAAACTGTCAACCCAGTATTTTGCAGGCAGGGTCATTCATCATTGTGTGTGCTGTCCCTCGGATGGACGTTAAACTTGGTGTCCCATCCGCCGGCATTATTTGGTGGACTTTAAAACAATCATCCCACGTTATCCTTTGTGAAGAGTCGCCGAGCTATCACCGGCACCATGAATAAATTCAAATTTCCTGCCCGAACAGCTACTGGGAAGGCAATGGCAAACCACCAAATATAACCCTTGCCAAGAAACTGCTTCGGCAGGACCGCACCTGCCTTCGGACAGAACACTTGAATACAATTCGGTATTGAGAAAGCAAAGTGGAATATTGATTCGATAACGACCACCTGCCATCTTGAGCTGATCAAACTTATCAAACAGTTTCCACTGAAGGAAGAAAGGGCTATTTCTTTTTTTTTCTTCCATTTTTAAACCGATTTTGGAGACCCTAGTTCTCTTCTGGTCCCATTCGATTTCCCGTTAAAGAGTCCGGGAAACCGATTTCAAAGTTTATCGACCTTTCTGCATTTCTCATTTTCTTGAGAAAATACAAACTCTCAGCACACACATCTAGCTAATACTAACAGCTGGGCCACTCATTAATGAATTTCCTATTATTTCACTCACAGACCTTTTGGGGTCTTCTGCAATTTCAGTTTAAAACAGAGTTACCATCCAGTAAAAGTTACTTTGGGCTGGCAAGATGTCCGAGAAGTATGCACACTCATCTCTATGCTGTCTAGCTTGGTTTTGAATCGCGACCCAGCTTATAAATGGTCATCCTACTGTGCTGTCCCTCGGATTGAGAACTGAGCATCCTGTCTGCCAGCATTAGTTAGTCGATGTTAAAGATCCAATGGTGTCCTTCACAAAGGGGAGGCAAGCTATCTCCAACACCATGAACAAATTCCAAATTTCTGCGTTGAGTTCTTGAGTTGGAGTGGTTACCCATCCAGGATTGTAGCCTAGTAACTGCTTTGGCAGCACCTACATTCTGCACAAGATGATGATGATGATGATGATGATGATGATGATGATGATGATGATTCCTTTCATGGGTCAATGGAAATATGTGAGTGTACAGAATGGTCAATATTAAGTTCGTTTCATACAGACAGTGTATAATTTGGCAACTGCATTGGCATGCATCACCCACCCCTTTGTAAGGTATCACGGCTCCAGGTCAACAAGGAAGTGAAAGTAAAAGAGGTATCTGGTTGAACATCTCCTATTACATTTACACGTGTAGGCCAAAAGCATGCGGAGCTGGACGTATGCATTTGTTGATGCACTGGTTTGTTTATCACCACACAAAACCATTGTGCCTATGCTCTGCCCACAGGTTCATGTTCTGTGCATAAAAGCGGTGAGCTTAGAAATGTGATCTAATGAAGATCTGACAAAAACCTGATGCTGTTCTATGCAAGAAAAGTCAAAGGTGTGATTGACTTCCGAGGCCTTATAAAAATGTAAGTTCCCTTACAAATAACTTCAACATAGGAAGGGGTGATTAGGCCCATCAGAGCCCATTCTGTGGTTGCCAACATAAGGTTGTTTGTCCGTGCTCTCCCCTTTTTAATTGCAGGTCGGCAAGCAAGGAAGCAGCACGTACCATTTAAAAAAAAGTATTTGGTGTGACTTGGCAGGGGGCTAGTTCAAACGTTGACCACCCACACTCAGAACTGACTCTCTCACCATTACACCACCGAATCTGGTTTGAGCATATCAGGATATATCAAGATGCCTTTAAGGCTACAATTTCAAAATTTGAGCATATCGAGATGCTTGGTTCAAACAAACCTGAAGGCTCAGAAACCCGACACTGAACGCTGCATGCTGAAACCTCAAACGTTTGAACTTTATCCTATTGGTATATAATGGAGAATATCATCACATCACCATAATAAGTTGCATTTTACAGTCAAAAGCCACCTTCTTGTGTCTATTGGTCAATGCCATAGCGTTCCTCCTCCATCTCCATCATCTGTGCTGAATGCAATCACAGACGGCAATGAGAGACTGTCAGCAAGCTCGGAATTACTTTGGACATAATCTAACCACCTCCATCTTGGCATTACCACATCTAACATCTGTCTTGGAATGCGAGATTATATTGTGAACTGGACCCTCATCCATCTGCCAGGTAAAGCACACTCAATTTTCATGTGATGAATGTAAAGGGGTGATAAGCTCTAATACATTGGCTTGCCAATATCGATGTTCCTCTGTGTACTGCGGACTAAAGACATTTCCAAAATGATGAATTGCTCCTCTTTGGGTTTAAGTTAACTAAATGTAAATGTACAACAATATTGCAAGAGAAAAGTAACAAAGCATGACAGCCTTTTACTGCATAGATCGGGAGGTTCACATCAGAGCGCAAAGCTGTGCCGCATTGCAAACTGGATGAGATGTGAATTTGGCATCTTTATTGAGCAATCATTATTCTTGTCAGATTTCATATTCAGGTCTTGCAAAGTCATAGCCTTGGATGCTTTCAGCCCCCCCCCCCAAATATCATTTTAATGGTTCAACTATCACCACCTGATGTAACTTACTCCAGTTCTCATGACATCCCTCAAGCCCAGTGTGATGGGGGAATCAAAATGACAATGTTTCGTGAAACAAACGAGAAGGACACTCGGTAGAGCGCATACCTCCGCCACGTAATGCCTGATCCACGAGAACATATTGGGCTCAATCAATACATTTATGAAATATCATGCAATACCATACTATATTGTTTTTGGCCCGATCTCTCAATTGCGAAGAATCACTTTGAAAAATAAATAATTCTCGTATCCAGATGTGGACCTTCACCCAAATTGATTTAATTCGGCTTTGCCAGGACCCAACCTGTCCACCAAGTTTCATCTGAATCCGTCCTCAACTTTTTGAGATATCGTGCAATGTATCGTTTTTGGCCCTATCCCTCAATGGTGAAGAATCACTTCAAAAATTCCAGTAGTCAGTTCGGGATCCGGATCTTCATCAAAATCGAATCAGTTCGCCTTTGTCACACACACCGAACCTGTCCACAAAATTTCATCTGGACCCATCCACAACTTTTTGAGATATCTTGTAAACAGACAAACAGACAGAAAGGGATGAAAACAGAACCTCCTATCACCTTTGGTGGAGGAGGTAATGATTAAAACTACACAGAAATTGATGCTGAAACACACTGCCCATGCAAAGGAGAATATAAATGAAGAAATATGGTAATGAAATGATAAAATAAAATATAATTGGAGCCAAAACACATTAACACTAATTAAGTTTGAAATCACTAAATGTTATACTCTGTTACTGAAGCTGAAATTCCATGAATGATAAATATTTTTCAAGACAACTGTGGATTAAGTTCGCATGACAAAAGTGCAGAAAGTGTAATGATGGAAGTCCAGATTCATCGCTTTTGTGCGACAGTTGTACTTTGAATTAGAACAGGTGTATGACTGCAAAAGGTGTTAACGAATCATCCGATGAGATTACAGGAACACAACTGTGCCATACAGACGTTAATCAGTGGATGACATTAGCAATCATTTAGCATTCATCGCCGTGTCACACAAATGAAATCTGAGGTCAAAGACCGCTGGGGTATGAATTTGAACAGGTGCAGAAACAGAACCTTGTATCCCGGAGCGCAGACGCAGTTGCCAGTCACATGATTGCAATCTGCACCATTGTAACAATGACACAGCTGTGCACAACCTTCACCAAAAAAGTTTGACGCACACGTCTCATTGCAGGACAGGCCTGACCAGCCAGGCTTACAGAGGCATGCGCCCGACGTTGGGTGGCAGCTGCATGGGTTAGGGGTAAGCAGAAAGAAAGATGAAAGTGTCAGACACTGAGTGACATCTAACAATAATAATAACCTTAGTCATAACAATTATAATAATGATGAGAATAAAAACAATAATAACAAGTAGAGGTACATTCAAAGTACACCCCCTCCCCATGCCAAATAAATAAAGAACAAATCCTCCAGCAAGCGACATTTCCGGGGCACCTTCGATGCCCGGTGATGCCATCGTGCAGCACATGGAGATGGAATTGGGAGACAGCGGCGTACAATAATTGATTCATTCATTGATTAATTGCT
Organism: Eptatretus burgeri; assembly: GCF_056783735.1. Lineage (NCBI taxonomy): Eukaryota > Metazoa > Chordata > Myxini > Myxiniformes > Myxinidae > Eptatretus > Eptatretus burgeri. Next base: position 49,536,778 of record NC_140971.1, read on the forward strand.
AAATTAAAATAAATAATAATCGTGAAATAATTAATTTGTTCTTCAGTTGCCTTCATAGCATACCAAAACCACCACTGTTTGACCCAAATCTGTCGCTTTTTGAAAATTAAGTAATTAATCGAAAAATGAATAATTAATGGTTTAATTGATTAATCAATAAATCAAAAATACCCTCGAAAGCTCAATCCCTTGTTCACTGTCATGTCCAAATATCAGCTTCCCAGCTCAAAAGGTGCCTGAGATATTGCTCAGATGATAAACAAAATAAATAAGTAATTAATAGATTGGTAATAATTAAGTAATTAATCAATTAATTGATTCATCAAAAAATAAATAAAATACTGTTTTTTGCCAAAGTACATCTTCACTTTTGACCCCAAACATCAGCTTCCTAGCTCAAAGGATGGCTGAGATATCACCTAGACAAAGAAACAAACAAACAAAGAAACGGAGTAAAAACCGAGTACTCTCTTCCTTCCATGCCCGGCAATGACGTCATGCATTGCCTGGAAATGGAATTGGGAAGGAGCGGTATACAACAATAGAGTTCATAGAACATCTTATCCCTCAAAGTGTTCACATGTATAATTCAATTAAAATAAAATAATGATTTTAAAGGTCATATAAAAAAAATACAGAAGTTTTGTGCCGTTGATGCAGCGTCTTGTACACCACCTTATTTAACATGTCCAATTACTGCGAAACGGAAGGATTTTGAAATGGACAAAAAAGCGATTCGTGTTCTACAGAGTTCAAGTGTATAATTCAACTGAAATAAAATAAAGACTTTAACGATCATAGAAGAAAAAAAAAATCGGTAAATTTACCGCTGTAAACAGTGTCTTATACACCAACTTATTTGACATACGTTATATATTTGTACCTGGAGTTTGTTAAAACGTAATGACGATAAAAACAGTAAGATTCCTGTTTGGGCTGATTTTAAATTTTTTTTGACTGCCAGGCAGGCAGACGGAGTAAAAAAAAAATTCTCTTACTCCTCACTGCGCATTCATGATCAGGAGAATTTCAGAGCCAAAGGACTGATAAACTCCATGTTCATTTTCTGATTCATGTTCTGATTTGTGTTCAAAATATAACATTGAATTGAAATGAAGTTCCTCAATCATAAACTGTGTTGTGGACGGACAGACAAACAGACAGACAGTGAACCTATTGCTTAAACCCACTTTTCGCTTCGTGTGTGCAAGGTAACTGCAATGGCACTTGGTAGAACATGTATCTCCGCCAAGCTGAACAGTTTGCATTTTGTAGCCCACTGATTGGCCAGATCTGCATCTGGACCTGCAGTAAATGAAAATCTCATCGACTCATCGACTCGTTTTTGTCACCTCCCCAAATTGTCCACAAAGTTTTGTCATAACCTGTCCACAACCTTTTGAAATATTGTGTACATCTCGCTTTTGGCCTTATCCCCCATTGTGAAGAAGCACTTAAAAAATATAATACCTGTAGTAGTCGGATTCAGATCCGGATTCTCACTAAAATCTCATAAATTCGTCCTTGATACACACGCAACCTGTCCACCAAGTTTCCTCCGAATCCATTTTGAGATATCTTGCTCCAGACAGACAGACAAACAGGGATGAAAACATAACCTTAGTCCACGTTTGGTGGCGCAGGTAATAATACAAGTTTCCTTCTAAGGAACTTCAATGCAGGGGAAGGTCAATAGGCCCATCAAAGCCCACGCTATGGTTGTTTGTCCATGCTCTATCCTTTTTAAATGCTGTAGGTCAAACAAGGAAGCAGCACGTATCGTTCTCAAAGTCTTTGGTATTCAAACCACCCACCGGCCATCCAGACTCAGAACACATGCTCTAACCATTACCCCACCGAGTCATCTTAGTACACAATGGTCCATGATCTGCATTCATTGTGTTCTGACCAAATCTACTGCCCAAATCTAAATACAAAATCGTTCTTTTTCTAACGAAACGTTATGTAACGAGTCACGACTCACGAATAGGTAAAAAGCTCATTTGTAACATGATGCATCATTTCAAAAGTGCATTGAATTTCTCAGACATGACATTGGGATTTGAAAGGAAAAGAAAAATAAATAAATCACATAATTCAACAGGTGCAGAAAGTGAAGTTTTATTTAAAGTTTAAAATGAAACCGTATATTTGAAAACACACCAAAACAGCCTCTCTTACCTGGTTTGAGCCTCTGTAACCCCCCCTCCCCCATTGATACGATGATGATTTCCCCCATTGACATCATCGTGTCATTGTGTCATTGGGGGGGGGGATTAAAAAAAATCCACAATTAAATTTGGAAACAAAATAGCGGAGTCTAACAATTGATACATATCGTTCATTGTCAGAACATGAGAGCAAATAAATAACCAATATTGGTTCCTATTTCAAAATAGTTTAAAAACGCACAAAGTTGCGCTTTTTGTGTCCGTCCGTCATCCTTTGCACAATAAATTTCCATATACGTGCCAATAAGGCAATTCACCTAATTTTATTACATCATAAGATGGCAAGAAACTCATTTCGATTCATTTATTTGCTGGTGTCGACTCAGCATGTTTCTATTGTTAACTGTGCTGCTTTGATTCTGTTCCACAATGTCGAAGCAATGCCATTAGTGGATGGGTTACCCACTATACAAGTAATTTGTCTTCTTGAATTCTGTTAAAGTACAGTATTAGTCAAGCTCATTGCATAGCTCACATATTGGTGAACCGCATAAAGTTGCCCAATCACGATGGAAATTTTGATTGCAACAAGTGATAGTCATTAAAAATACGTACAAACTGAGTTTTGACACAACATTGTGCATAATGAGTGTTTAGACACATGCCTTTCTCCAGGGAAGCCGTGTAGAGGTAGCTGGCAGGAGAGCCAAGAGGTCCGCACACTTTCCTCTGACCTGTCCAGCCTGGGTTTGAATCTGGGCCAGGCTGTAAACGGTCATTCTGGTGTTTCTCATGGAAGGCATCAATGAGTGTGCCATCCCTCAGTTGAACGTAAACTGGGCATCCTGTCTGCTCGCATTAGCTGGAGGACAGTAAAGATCCCAGGGTGTCTTTCATGAGGAGTAGGCGAGTTATCGCCAGAACCCTGAACAACTTACAAAATCCTGCCCTGACTTATGGCTGGGAATGCAATGGAAAACTACCCAGCATAACCCAAGCCAAGAAGCTGCTTTGGCAACAAAGACACTCTGTCAAAAGTTTGCTACATAAATGACGGTGATGACGTCATTAAATGCAACACAATTGTCTATCTGCATGACTTCCCTGGAAAATTATAGCTCTGATTTTAAAATCAAACAACCAGTTCCTTGTGATTTTCACACTATTCTATATATTTTATTTTTATGTAAAAGCATTTCATTTCCAAACCTCGTGACAAGTTTTCACAACCTCTCCCAGCAGTATTTACATTCCAGGAAGCAGAACCGCTTGTATATTTGGTTATATTAACACCAATCCGTATATTTCACTTACGGTGTTCAGCAATACACACGAGACTTTTATTTTTCAGGTCAGGCAGTTTTAAAGTTTGAAATCGTTTGAAACTTTTCACATTTTTTAGTGTACTGAATAAACAAATAACTTATGACATCTGCAATACTACGACATGTACATGGCATTGGAGCACAGGAAAAAGAAAATGGCTGCTTTGCTATTTTCGCAGAGCCACCATCTTTGTATCCAGCTTACTAAAAGAAACAGAAATAAATACAAAAAAAGGGCTTATGTGACACAGGGAAGACATAAAGTGTGCAATTTCATTTCCAAGAAGCCCATTTGACTTGAAGCATTGCATCCAGCCACGACACAATGAGTGCCTCTCAGAGCTCAGAGAGCTTGGGACAGCTGGGTCAACTCACACTCAGCACTTGCCGATGGCCATCAGGAATCGCCACAAGACGACCTGCATCCAATAACACTCTGGTTGTGTGGGCAAAAGCCCTGGCCTAATCCCAGGAGTCCCTTGGGCCTCCACCGGGATCACACTGTCACCCGACCAGGTGGGAGGAAGGTTCCAAAAGTGCCGCCAGCTGCAAGTCGCGTCGTACAATTGTGCGCCATTGCTTAACCCCAATGCATTGAGTTCACAAACATTTCAGTTTCACTGAGCAACTGGGGATCTCTGAGTTAAATGTATTTACCATCATTTTATTTATCGTCTGCTCTGACACACAGCTTGTCACCTCATTCAGAATGAGGCTTTGTATGTGCCATAAGCAGCATTTTGACAAAGTGCCCAGAGTTGTAATGTTGGGGCCAGACAGTCGTTAAACACTATCCTGTGGCCAAGTAGAGCAATGTAAGTTTTCGGTTGAGTAGAAGCGTCATTTTATGAGACTGTGCGGGTATTTGTTTGAAACATTACTGCAATGAACAGTTTGCTTTCTTTTGTGGTCCTCGGTGAATATCATCTGGCTGTAATGACTCTAAAAGAGTGTTGTTGTCTCGAAGAATTTCAGTTTTTATTACCTCGTCTTCCCATGGTCTCATGTTTGCTCTTCTTGCTATTAATCATTTCATCAATCATGGCTGCTAGTCACATGGATTTCTCAAAATCAACCGATTTGGTTTTCTTGTGACTTTCCAAAGCACGCAGGTGTTTCTCAGAGAGCGCACCTCTGATTTTGAACTCTATAAAAATATTGACTTCTCATGTTGTTCTTGTTGTTTCATTTCAACATGAACTGTGCATCATGACCGTTTGACCGGCTCCGTTGAGAGCGATTCAAGTGATGACATTTCCACAATCATTGTTTATCGTAGAGGTGTCAAGCGTTGAATTTTAAGGAAGGATTTCTGAGGCCCTTTTCAAGATTTGATTCCCGTGTGTTGTATGTGACACTATCCGCAGGGAAACCGAATGAGCTAAGTCTTTATAATGTTAATTACTTTTTCTTGGCGAGTGCACGAGTAAAGATAATTGTTGGAAAATGTGAAGCATGCTGAGTTAATCAGGTTTTTCTACTTTTCAAAGAATCCTGTCCACACCTGTCTATTGCCTTAACCGACTTTGTCACCGGCTCCCATGCCCTGAATGATGGAATGCCGAAATTCAAAGTAAACAAGTCAAACCAGACAGATCGGAAGATGAATCCTGGCCTTCAAGGAACTGGCTGGAGGCAGGTGGACGTGGTTCCTAAATAACAGATATTTGGAGAACGAGACTATTCGTGCACCAGAGTATATGTGGACGCTCGAGGTGGCCATTGGTAAACAATGAGGATTCCCTACACTTATGGAACAAGAGTATACACTGATGAAATCATCAATTCGTATTACCTTTCATCAAACACTCGTTTAGAATTCTTTCTGTGTTTAAGATCCTTTGCAAAAATAAATCGCCACTAAAATAGGAAAACAAATTGTAAAGCATGATAATATCTTCATCCTTTAGCAAAGCTTACGTCCAAAGTTGCTTAGCTTTGCCATTGGGAAATGAAACGAGAAATTAAAAAGGCTGTACTTATTTAAGTGTGTGTGTGTGTGTGTGTGTGTGTGTGTGTGTGTGTGTGTGTGTGTGTGTGTGTGTGTGTGTGTGTGTGTGTGTGTGTGTGTGTGTGTGTTATTCGTTATCTCCATATGCGGGTATCAGAAGGTGGAACGGAGTCCTTCCAGGTCGCAAAGTATCCACCTAAGTTTCAGTATGATATTATGATTCATGGACCAAATAGTGAAGTTTTCTTGTTCTTAAAGTTTTGTTGTGAGGGCTCGTTTGAGGATAATCGCTGAGCCCTGGACAGCTGCCAACTGCAGTTTGTTGGAATTGATATTTACAGGGATGGTGCTTTTTAAGATCTCTGCAAGGTTATTTTTTTTTAATCATTCTCATAGCTCCAACAATCACTGGTACAATTACAGATCTCTTCAGCTTCAAGGCTCTTTTCACTTCATTTTTGAGATCCTAGTATTTGGTCATTTTCTTCATTTCTGTGCTGTGCTCGATGGGATCATTAAGTCGTATGTGAGCATTACTTCCTTGTTTTCAGTGATTGTTTTTGGTTCGTGCTTCCATGAGTTTTCTGTAACTGGGATATTGAGACTTTTGCAGATGTGCTATTGGATTACTCGACATACTTTGTTGTGCCTTTGTGTGTACGGCTGCTCTGACATGAGATTTTAACATCTCAATAGGAGGTGGCTCATACTTTCTGTTTCTACCTTGCAGAACCTACACTTGTCTAAATGACTCAGTCCTGCTATTTTCTTCAAGCCATTAGTGTAGTGTCCTTGGTCTTGGCCATTCACAATGATTCGTTCTCCATCCCGGTTGAGCTGACCGCTTCGTAGCCAATCCAAAGAGCCTTCTTTGTCTCTGCCCAACATGTGCAACCCCTTTTATACCTTCCAGCTCTTTTATTGTTTTCCCAATTGTTGGTGAATATTTGTTGATACTCACTTTATATTTTTCTTTTGTCTTTTTTTGTTATCGTTGGGGCTGTATTCATTTGTGTTTTGGTTTATTGTGTGATATGTTCCATTCACACCTGTCTTTGGAATTTTTTTGCTTGGTGAGTTCGGGATGCCTTCTCTGGTTTTTTGTCTTTGTACTTACAAATTGGATTTGGTAGTCTGTTGCACTTTTCACATACTCAGCCAATCCCACTATTATCACTCTATGCACTTGGTTGAGTTCCATCCGGCCACTACCTTCTTTTCATCTCAGTAGGTACATTCTTGGGATGCATTGATTTTTTGAAAAAAAAATTGTGAATGGTGAGGAGTTTCCTCGTTTTGTTATCCAGTTTCTTGATTTCTGATTGTGGCCAGTTTATTATTCCACAGCTCTACGAGAATACTGGTGTTGCGAGTTGATTCATGGCTTTGATTTTGTTCCTTGGAGAAAGGTATGTTTTCAGGATGAGCCTCGTTCTACGCAGGTATTCTTTGGTAATTATTTTGCGCATTTGTTTGTGACATATTTGGTGGCCCTCTTCTACTCCGAGGTATTTGTATTGTGCTTCATTGTATTGTTGTATTCATGTCAATTATTATTGGTCTACCTTGTATGAATGTGCACTTGACACACTTATTGAGGAAAATTCAATTTTAATGTAGTCAGAGTACCGTTTCACTAAATTGAGTTTTTCTGCCAATTTTTTTTTGCTGTTTGGCGTAAAGAGTTTTCAATCATCCATTTATAGTTGATGTGTAAACTTTGTCTCTTTGGATGTTCTCATATTTGATATCAGGGTGTATCCCGGTCCTTGCTCATTAATCAGTCTTCTCAGTGGGTTCAGGGCCAGGCAAAATAGGAGGGGTGAAAGGCTGTCTCCCTACAAGATCCCTCAACGTATCTTCACTCCTGGTGTTTCAATCTTTCCTTCCGAGTGCTGTAATATCAATGTGGTATTCTAAAGCTCCATTGCTTTCCTTATCAGTTTGATTATTTCTGGATTCATCTTGTGCAATTGCATGCATTTTATCATCCATGAATGTGGAGCACGATCAAAAGCCTTTTTGTTGTCTATCTATGCTGTGGATAAATTGGTTCTTCTTGGATTGCAATTTTTGAGTATGGCCTTGTTTAGTAGTAGTGTGTGTGTGTGTGTGTGTGTGTGTGTGTGTGTGTGTGTGTGTGTGTGTGTGTGTGTGTGTGTGTGTGTGTGTGCAAAAGTTATATAATGGTCAAGTGTTTATAAGAAAATGTAAAGAGTCTTTAAATTAACTATTCATATGAAGGAGACCCAGCTGATGACATTTGCCGCAAGGGAAAAAAACCTCCCCAAAAAACAACATTTTATTCTGGTATAATACTGACGATTTGGGGGGAGGATAAGAGGAAGGAGGTTTGCTAAATCTGAGGTTTTGTAATGTATTTTTCCCTATTTGTTGTCATATTATATTTGTTGATATAAAATGCTGCCTTGAACTCAACAAAACACAAAGGAGGGCTGTTTGTTTCACCAACGAGCATGCCACCTACTTATTCTTCTTCCTTTTTCTTCTTTTCATTTTGCATATGCAGCGCTCCAATGTTGCAGGGGCATCTCATTTGCCCGCATTAGTTGGTGGACATTAAAGATTCCATGATGTCCTTCGCAAAGAGTAGGCAAGCTATCCCCAGGACCCTGAACAAGTTGCAAATTCCTGCTCTAACCTGCAATGGGGCATTGCATCAGCGGAAAAGCTGCACCCATCGCCAATGGTGGTCCACACAGCCATATGCTACATACAAAATAAAAAGAAGAGTGATTCAGGTTGAATAATTACTGGGGCTACAACTATGTTGCTGATACAGCATCATTATCTCCATCCTTAGAGGAGAACACAAATATAGAATATGGCCAGAGTGCTGGGATGCAATGGCTATTAATTATTTATTGTATTTATAAAATGAAATTGTGCGATCTTTAACATATCCCAGAGAATGCTATCAAACAGGACAACTGCCTTAACATACTCTGAATGAACATCATACTCTTTGGTTAGGACTTCTGCCTGGAATCAGCAGGGCAGCAGTTCATAGTTGTTCTAAGAGTAGAACCCAGATAACACAGCTCAAAGGTGATCACACCACCCTCGAGGTGTCCTGTTAGCTCCAGCCTGTCACTGTTAACTCCAGAAGTAACAAAAATGGCCATTATCAGAGAGTAATGAAAGATAACACATAAAGAAATTAACAAGCAAAGGAAAGTTATGTTAATTTATATATTTTCCACATGAGTTGTCCACTGCATTATGAAATAATGGTTCAAACATGAAAGGGATCTGAGATGGGTAAAGCATTTGAGGCGAGGTGTTGTTGCATGCCAGCAACTCGATTACCTACAACGACTGACCGAAGCAACACACGAAAGGCTTTTCACATGGTCATCTGGCCTTCTAACCTCACAAACCAAGCATGCTTATGTTCCATTAATCATTAAAATTGCAGCGGGCAAACCCAAGGCCATACATCAAGCTACGACCCAGTTAATCAATAAAACGAAATCTGTAGAACTAATTCTGGATCATCATACTTATCGAGTAGAAATCACTGAAGCATCACAAAATTTCCGATATGGTGAGGGGGCTTGAAATAATGGAACTGACTGTTCTTGAAACCGCCTGAGCGGAAATTGCAGCTTTTGTTCACAAATTATATTTCAGAAAATGTTTTTAAACCTAAGAACATGGCTGCTGTTACTTATAGATGGATCGTGAACAGCTGCAATGGGGCTTAAGTGAGACTTTCAGAGCTCGGCACAAAGCCCAGAGCAGCAGGCTCTTCCAAAGATCACCCTGTCTACATCCAAACCCAAGTATCATGACAATTCTGTTTCTTTCCAAAAGCCAGAGGTCTGGAGGTCATGCTGCAATCCTGCTTCAATTCATATCCCACTGTGACAGACTGGCAGCCAGTCTGCTCTATTGGCTCTCCCGTGTCACTTGCAGCTGTGCCAACAACACCGCCACGATGTTTGTGGCAAAATAACCAGACCAAACTGAAGCCTTTTATGTTTCAAAATGTCCACAAGGATGCAATTGACTTAAAGATGGCATAAAGCATTGCCCCATCACCTGAACTAGTGGTCATAGCCCAAGAGTATCCATCAAAAATCTCCAGCCACTTCATCTCCTTACCTGAAGGTGTTCTCCGAATGGCATGAACAGGTTTGCTCACAAGCAATGCCATGCATGCCTTCTGGGCATGCTCGCTCTAAGCATCGGAGCCCAACAAATCCCGGTTTGCACAGACAGTGACCATCGGCGGCAAAGCATTTCCCTCCATTTGCACAATCACAGCTCTGTCTGCAATTCTGTCCAAAAAGTCCAACAGGACACTCCTCTTGACACCTGAAAAGGAGAAAAAAAAAACCTCCCTTGTTGAACCATTCACTGAAAACCAGGTCTGACCTCCCAAATGAACTCTTTGTATGGTAGGTAGTATGATGACACTTGAAAACCAAGTTACAGGAAAGGAGGTGAATGAAAAATTTCACACATGTACTATGCACTCGTATGTCGGCGTTTTCTGTGGGAAGGTGGACAAGCCAAGCCTCACACATTGCTTACACACCACCCTAATTTTCTGTACTTCCACGAGTCTCGGCAAGCGGGACGATTCCCAAAACACATTGATTCACTGTCAATCATTTATAATATAAAGGGAAACTGCTATATATTCACCAACGCATTAACTGCCCAGGGACTGGAACTTCAATGCTCCAAACACCATACATCTAGAGGCATAATCACGATTAGCGTTCCAACAAATGTCAGAGAGTAAAAAAATTCGTTGCATTGAACTTACCGTATCCTCAGACTTCGGTATCCTTGCCGTAAGGCCAGCGTAATTGAAACAAAATGACACGTATTCCCGATTGGAAAGGAGTCCTTTTGTGTGCACACGCTTTGGTGCGATTGAGCAAGCAGTGCAATTTGGGTGGAATAAGATATGAAGGTTGAACGGAAACGGAATGTCATAGACAGCAAAGTGGGTCGATTTGAAAACCAGATGTAAACATCCTCGAGCTTTGGACTTGGTGGGAGATTGCAAAGTCTTAGAATACAATCCAACCACTGTCCCTTTGTTTTGTTTAGTTTGCCCTGCCCACGCCATTAGGCGCATTAGGCTACCGAGGCAGTTTCAGTAGCTCGGGGTTACAATCCTTGACGGGTGGCCACTCCGACACAGGATACTCGACTGAGAGTGCATGAATTTGTAATTTGTTGAGGGTGTTGGAGATAACTCGACTAATCTTCACGAAGGACACCGAGTGATATTTTATGTCCACAAACTAACGCTGATAGACGGGACACCCAGTTTTACATCCTTCCGATGGACGGCACATGCACTGATGTCTCACACCGCACGCAAAACACCAGGTTTACAGTGTATAGCAGGGCAGAGATTCCAACCCACACCAGAAAGCCCAGAGGTTAGTGTGCGTCCCTCTCGACTCTCCTGCCAGGTGTCCGCTGTCCCTTGGAAAGGATTTTTTTTTTTTTGTAAAGGATTACTGCCTGCTGCTGAAAAGGGAAAGTCTAGCCCCGGTTCCCCAGTGCCCAGAGCACTGACCTTCCTCCCTGACTCTCTTGAAAGTTCAACTAAGTGAATGTCTCTAAATTTAACCAGCGCAAAAATAATAAGCTTAAATGACTTGCACTTACAAATGAGCAGAATATGACGGAGTAGGAATCCGTTTAACATGTCCTGCTTTTGAAGCAAAATCATTCCTCACAAAACAAGCCACGGCAACTAGCAAAAACGACTTCTTCATTTAGAAATCGAATTATTTTCAGACCGAACACTTTATTAGCAAGCAAAACATGTGCCGCCTTCTGATTATACCTTGATAGCGCAATAAATCATTCAGTCGTTCAGGGAGGGCGAAAATCTACAGTCGCTGTCTCCGGAATGGAAACATCAAGACAAGGTTCACTGAAGTATTCTGAGATCGATGGAAGAGTTCAGCTTGATATATTTTAAAGGAAAATTGAAGGTTTTGCCGCTGTCCTTTTGTACGTCCACATGAATGTGCACGCCAAATGGTTTTAATACACCAGCACTTACCTGTCATTTAGAATTCTCTAGAAGTGCGGTCGGCAAAATGAGTTATGCACGGCGTTTGATTTCTTCCTGTCCAGTCTGACAAATGGTGGTTATTGAAAACCCAAGGAACGTTCCTTCGCTCGTGTTGGAAAGGACGATTAAATTCTTGTGGCCGTGATGAAGGATCGAAGATTTTATTTCTTTCCAGATGTTATCAACTTCCGAAATCCACACTTTACATTGTCCCAATGTTAATACAAGCAGTATTCGAACGTTCGGAATTCGAAGACAATTGAAATGATTCACAATGATGTAATATCTTTGCCATTCAGCTAATCCATGGGTCTTGACATCCGTGTAAATCAGAAGTGTCACCCCAAACCCCTTGTCATTAAACAATGAAACTGTTAATTTTTTTTCTGCTATGTTTCTACATGATTTTCATTCAATATCAAAGCACCGTCTCCATGGTTCCACCAGCCTCTTGAAGTTCGCACAGATTGCAATGTTTTCGGTGCAGGGATATAATTAGAGGATGTAAAACATCGGACTAAACGTCCACGTCTGAGAAACAACAAAGACGTGTGAGGTTTGTCCATTGTGCTTGCTTACATCTTTGCTGTATTGGTTTTTTTCCAGAACCATATATACAGCACATGATATCACGTGATGGCATGTGATGTGGTTGCACCAGAAGTGACCGTCTCTTTATGAACATGCGCTAAGTAGAGAGCGCATTATATCAGGTTGTGTGACGCGGCAAGAAGCAGAAGCAACAGGTACGGTGTTCTTCCTGAACTGAACAGGTACGGTGTTCTTCCTGAACTGAACAGGTACGGTGTTCATGCCAGAATGCAACAATGAGATACTGGATTCATGGGAGTTGGGGGGGGGGGGTTATCCTTTTTGTTTATCAGATTCACATTTAAATGACATCCGCTTCTTAAATTTTTGAGCAAAATTATGCAAGTAAATAAATTTATTCAATCCATCATTCAAATTGGGATGGAAAAACAATTGATTGACATCTCAATCTCAACAACAGTCCAACTCGAATGTCATGCATTCGCCAATTAACTGTATCATTGTATTGCATTTCACACTCAACTTATGACATTCCATTTGGGATCATTGCAATGACTGAATGACTTAACGGTTTGTTCAAGCATGAAGTCAAAACTTTGAACACTTTGTTTGATTATGATAACTTTCATGGGTGCCAGGAAGTGCTGAGAACACCCATTTGTTGAGCTTTATCCAGGCCATACCTTGCACCGGTGTAGCCTGGCACGCACATACACTTCCCATTCACATGGTGGCAATGCCCTCCATTTCTGCAGCGGCACTCCCTTGAGCAATTTATGCCAAACCTATCAGCAGGGCATGGTTGTCCACATACATGTCCCTGCATACACACACAGATATACACACACATTTCAAAAGGCTGAATGAATCATCAAATGGATTCATCCCCCACCCCACCCATCCCTACTTAGTCAAAACCCACAAAGGAACCACAGTGGTTTCACCTAAATTGGCTCGATACTCCCTTGAGAAGGACTTGCCCAACATGTACCTGTCGTATCAAGTAAACAGCAAATTATCACTGCATATATACATGTTTCGTGGCAACCTGTCCAGGATTGTGCCCAACAGCCCAGGAGACTGCTTTGGCAGCACCAATGTTCTGTAGAGTATGGTCCCAATGGATGGATGGACAAACTTGGTTGTACATGCACACACAATTGCAAAACCCCATCTCCCGCTGCACGGTCGGACAAGCGGATAAAAGAAACATGAACAGATACAGACATACAACAAATTACGCTTTGCCAAGAGTCCTCTATTTTATTGCCACGTTTGTCTCGAGAACAAACCCTATACAGAACCAGTGTCAACGTGAACCTGTGAAAATCCATGTGACCATTGCACACTCCCCCCTTTTAAAGGGTGATCCATGGTAATGCCCCGTGGAGATCTGTCCCTGGATCGATTATTCATCTTGGTGGAGGCTTCATCCTGTCTGAATTCATCCTTCGCTGCGAGTGATGTATTAATTCCTTAGTGGAATGAAATGCAGGGATTGTGTAACATTAATTATATTTGCTGGCCATTATTTTTTTATTATTCTCTCTGCTTTTCTTCTTTTTCATTCTTGTCTTCACTTGCTTCCTAATCATTCTCTGTTTCTGTTTAATTTCTACCTTTGCTTCTTCCTTTGCCAATGAAGGTGATTGTGGTTTCAGTGCCATTGCACGCATGGTGTTGTTTGGCTTTAATCGAGGGCTACTTCTCTTACACGAGTTTCAGCCTGAAGGGCCAATAAAAACGACAACAACATGTTTCATTTTGACCATTGACAGCCAGTTTATATAGAAACAGTGCTCTCCATAGGCCTGGGATGAACACGTGAAAATCAATTCGATCATGGCCGACCGCTGCCCCTTTTGGGTGGTGGTCCATCATAATGCCCATGGAGATCTCTACCATATGCGGTGTCGTGCCGAATTAGATTACCTCTCATTATCTTAACAAAAAAGCTGTTTTTCACAAGCCAGAAGCAAACAAAGCATTGAGATTTCCCAGAGGAAAAGTAGTTGCCACAATCATTCCAAAAGCATTGCTTTTCTGCAGCTTTGTTCATCCGTTACGTGTGGGTTTTAAACAGCTCTGCAACACACAGACATAACAACTTCAAGGAGGCATGCGTGAACGTTCCACCAGACGTTTGCCACACAGTAGCGGGGACGACATAGGAACTTGTGTTTCAATGACCCGTTCAGGAATTCTTCCGAAGAATCATGCGATGTCGGAGATTTACAAGTGCCAAAGACTTCTCCTAATTCTTGAATATTTTTTGAAAACTCCACCCTCCTTGTATCCAATATTTGTCCGTGATGCTTCCACACCGGTAATGCGTCACCGACAGGAAAGGCTGACATTATCCTGAGAACAGCTTATTTGTGAGCTCTTGAACTTTAGAGTTTAGAGGGTAACAATGCCTGAAACAACTTGACATACTCTGTGATAGTCGGCCATGTTAAGAAACACACGAGCTTCTGAGCTGTTTAACCTGGGTTTAAGTCCAGACGCAGCTATAAACTGGTGTTTCACAGGCAGGGTGAATCATCAATGTGTGTTCCGTCCCTCGGATAGATGTAAAACTGAGCGTCCCGTCTGCAAGAGTTGGTCCTTTGTATGGAGTAATCAAACTATCATCGGCAAATTGAACAAATTCCAGAATTCCTGCCTTAACCTACAGGGGGCACTGCTTCAGTAGCATGACCATGCTTCCAGGAGTGATGCAAACCGACATTCGAATGCTGCAAACATTATCTCAAAATAATAATCGGATAACCCAATTTGCAGGACTGACATGCTTCAAAACAACAATCAGATAAGCGTGTGAGGTCAAGTCCCTCCAATAATTTGAAGTTTAAAAAAAATAAAAAAACATCACCACCACCACCATGTTCACCCAATAAAACGGTTGTCGACTACTACCAGGAAACGGTGCTCTTGGGTTAATGCAAAATGGTGAACATACATCGTGAGAGTGTCACCAGAACCTTTGTGCCATATGCAAAGCCAGAAACTGTATTTGAAACGTTTCCTCCGAAGGTAAAGTGTTGGGACGTCAGGGTTTCAGCGTATGAGTGTGCCTTCGCTATCCTTTGTCACCATGTGCTATCATTTGTGACTTTCTGCCAAGAAGCTTAGTGAAACTGCAGCACACCTTCAGGACAAGCCATCAGTCTTTGAAATTGTTTGAGGCTGCCCTTGTCGGACGGATCTACGAGTTTGCGAAAATCTCTGATCCATGAATTAAGCAGTATTTTCAAAAATCGCTGTTTTCACCCAGTAGATAAACGACTTCCCTGAATTACCTGTATCGGCCAAACGAGTGTCAGCCAAGTGCTGATCCCGAGGCAAAAAGTTTTGCCTTCTTTATTGTTGTAATTTGTGCACTTCTTTATTGTTGTAATTCTCTGCAGGCAACTGTGGTATATGAGAGTATGACTCTCAGATACTGTAGTTCCAATTGTACCATTTTTTCCTGGGTCATGTAATATGATGTTCAAATATTGGTGATGGTGGCAACTTAAAAACTAAAGGCAATACAGTATTTACCTTCAGTGTTTGATATTTGCAGTAAAAGAGTGTGTGAAGAAATCCAATTTGTTAATTAATTCTCCAGAGCACGAACAAAGTCATTTGGACACTTCCATAACGTGGAGAGAAATACCGTTTCAAAAATCTCCGACGATTTCTTCCGGGGTTTCAAGAGATTCCCATCAAATATCATGAGATCTTCCGATGAGACTTTGTAAGGAAACTCAAGCAAGAAAGCCATGATGACTTGGATACAGAAAACTTCGACACAATATAACACGACAATCAAGTTGAGTGGAATTTCTCAACGTATATAAATTTACAAAAAAACACAATTCCAGCAATATAAAGGTTCAGATGAAGCGCGCACACACACACACACACACACACACACACACACACACACACACACACACACACACACACACACACACACACACACACACACACACAATGTGTTGGGCAAAGACATCAGGAGACATTATCATACTTTTATATCAATTGCTGGGACACCAGGAGACAAATGAATTGTTTATTTAGTTATTTACTTATTCATGTGCAGCCTGTGGCTGCTTGGCGCCATCATTTTCTGAGGACACTGCTGTGCTACTGATGCAATTCCCCTGTAACCTGCACACTGGAGCTCATTTTGCTGACCTCAGAAGGATGACAGGATGAATCAACCCGACCTGTTGTTAATTCAACAGCCTGACAGGTGCTTGAACTCAAGACCCAAGGGTCTTAAGTCAGCCACCCGATCCATCCATTGGGACCATACTCTGTGCAGAGCGTTGGTGCTGCCCAAGCAGTCTCCTTGGCTATTGGGCACAATCCTGGACGGGTAGCCACTCCGACACAGGACACCAGCAAGCTGGCACTCATTTTGCCGACCTCAGAAGGATGACGGCAGAGTCGATCCCACTTGGTATTAATTCTACAGCTGAGTGGGATTTAAACTCAGGATCCTCAAATCCCAAGCCCACCACCCTATCCGTTAAGCCAACACCAAGCCTTAACCAAATTGAAGAGTGTTGTGATCATTTTTTTTTTTTCTGAGGACACAAAAATTCCCGTCCTATTCTCAGTGGGATCCCTTATGATCGCTTGAAATGAAATACTATTGTTTGCTTCGAGATCCCTTATGCTGGATGATGTAGAGGCCATGAAGGGATAATTTGTACATATCCTAACCAAGCTTGGGCAAACAGCGATGTCGTGTGCTATTCCCACACATGCTTTCTCTTTACACACAAGGTCCTCTGCAAATTTTCCTTTTTTGTGTGTTACTTATAATAATTACATTAATACAAATTTACGCAATTGAGTAGGAGTTCCACGCGGGAGATAATGTGCTCACTAAGTGGATAAAAAATAAGGCAGCATCGGATCAATAAGAAATGCAATGGATGTTAAACGGAAAATCAGCGGAAAAACAAAACTTATAATTACAACAAATGAGAAAACAGCTCTCCTCGAAAAGATGATGATGTGTGAACATTGTGTCGAGTATGCCTTTGAGAAGCACCAACAGATGATCCGTGTTGGGAAGAACTTCGAGTACCCCCACCAGAGCTCAAGAGTTCAAACATATGGTACACATCCAAGAAACAGTGCACCACAGATATACATAGAAATAAAATTACCCCCGTGCGGGAGTGACGGTCATCTCTGCGAGAAATAATACCACAAGTTCTCAATGTTCAGTTATGACCGAAGACTACTGCGCAGCTCGAACTGCGCAGTTTGGTTAAAGATGACTCGGCATTTTGGCGCGCGTGCACGAAATTATATTTTGAAAATAAATGCCGACGTTTACATTTCGGGTTTTGAAACTTTTGCACTTTCGGCAGAAAATGTATAAATATAAAATATAATATACAAGGTCAGCTGCTAGGTAACCATTCACTAACTTTTACCATGCCCAGTAGAGAATATATTGCCTCCTGAAGGTAGGGCAGATTTTGCAAACTTTGAAGTCACGTGACGCGAAAACGAAAGCGAAATTCGAAAATCCGGCCTGACAAAATTTAGATATTGTCCCATAGATTCATATGCCACAATCAAATTCAAGATTGCTTGAGAAATGTAGGAGATAGATTTTGAAAATCGTCATTTTCGAATTTTTTGCCAATTTTGAAGTCACGTGACACGAAAACGAAAGTGAATATCGAAAATCCGGCCTGACAAAATTTAGATATTGTCCCATAGATTCATATGCCACAATCAAATTCAAGATTGCTTGAGAAATGTAGGAGATAGATTTTGAAAATCGTCATTTTCGCATGAAAATCGTCAATTTCGCATTTTTTGCCAACTTTGAAGTCACGTGACACAAAAACAAAAGCAAATATCGAAAATCCGGCCCTATCAAAATTTAGATATTGGCCCAGAGATTAATTTGCTACAATCAAATTCAAGATCGCTTGAGAAATGGCAGAGGAGATAGAATTTGAAAATCGTCATTTTCTCAACTTCAAAGGCCTCGTGACCTTGACCTTGACCTTCGGTGACCTTGAAAGTCATACCATCGTGTACGGCTCATCGACCTCTATCAGGATCACTAATGAGCGGATCTCCCACTTCAACTTCATTGTGAACGGATGGACGGATCGTCACCTCTCCTCTCAACATCAATATAATTAGGTCATGCTCGAAGAGATGACCTAATAAAGTTCAACTCGGGATCGTGCTCATCACGTGGTCACTACCCTGGTCTGTGATGTTTTTACCTCGGCCACCGAAGGTGGAAGGAGGTTATGTTTTCACCTCTGTCTGTTTGTTTTGTTTGCAGGATATCTCAAGAAGTTGTGGACGGATTTTGAGAAAAACTTGGTGGACAGGTTGGGTGTGTGACAAAGACGAAATGGTTAGATTTTGGTGAACCTGGATTGGAGAATTATTTAATTTTTCAAGCAATTCTTCACCATTGAGAGATAGGGCCAAAAACGATGCATAGCATGATGTTTCATAAAAATTTTGGGCCTGATAGGTTCTCGTGGATCAGGCATTGCATGGTGAAGGGATGTGCTCTACCGAGTGTCCTTCCAGTTTCATAATGTGGTACTCAATACAAAGGGTGATGACTTTTACACATATGTGTGTCCTTTTATCAACTACACCAACAACTTTTCATGATCTATCTTTACTTCTGCTGTGGGCTTTGTAACAAAGCATTACTATATTTTTGACCTGATGTATAAACTATGGCTATCAAATGAGAAATGTGTGACCACAACTATCCGGAACTGTTACCCTTAGTTATGGAATGTAATGGACTCTGCGTAATACTCAATCATCATAAATGCCAGCCAGCCACAGAGTGGGCATCATCTGTCATCATACCATAATGTTTTATGCAAGTTACTCAGATAAAATCATTGAACAATGAAATTGATTGCTAGGTGTGTAGTGACTGTGATTTTATTGTGCTCTTGAAGTTGTTGTTATTGTCGATTATGATAATGTTGTTGTTGTTATCGGAAGTTAATACAAGGAACTTCAATGTGGGAGGAGGCCATTCAGCACGTCAAGCTCATGCAATCCTGCCAATATTCAAGTGTCCCCTATCCCAACTGCATATAGAGGGCTGACAGAATGGTCAAGAGATACGCACACTAACCTCTTGGCTGCCTCGCCATGGTTCGAATTCTGATCCAGCGATAAACCATCATCCCAGTGCTTCACAGCCAGGGTGTTTCATCAATGTGTGTGCCATCCCTCGGATGGACGTTAAATGGGAATCCCGTCTGCCAGCATTCATTGGTGGATGTTAAAGATCCCACAGTGTCCTTCGCGAAAAGTAGGCGAGTTATCACTGGCACCTTAAATAAATTACAAATTCCTGCCCAAACCAGCAGAGGGAATTGCATCAGCAGCACAGCCACGGCCTCAGCCAATGATGCAATCCCACAGCATCGTGCTGCACATACGAACGAAGAAGAAAAAGACTGCATATAGACACCGATCTAAGTCGAATTTAAACCTATCTACTGTTTCTGCTGCCACTACCTTTTCAGGGAGACGATGACATGCCTGTACTACTCTCTGAGTGAAAGAACACTCCTGTACTACCATCCTAGCTCTCCTCTTCATTCCGAAACTATGGTCCCTGGTCCTGTGAGTGTCGATTCTGCTGAAATATTCTTCTGCACTAATTTTGTCTATACCCTTAATTAATTATCTGAACCATCTCGATCAGATACAGTAATACGAGCATCCTTTCCAATGTAAAAAGTCCCATCTCTTTCAGCTGATCCTGCATAGCTTTAGTCGAGCTCGGAATTAATAAACCTCCCCTGATAGCATCGGGGAAGGCTGATTGCTCTTGTAGAGTTTGGTTCTACAATTAGCACCCCCAATTTTTAATGGTGCCACAGAGTTTCTTTGACCCAAAAAAGTACTAAACCACCATTTAGAAATTTGTTTTTTCCTTCCTGCACTCGCAACACTCCAAATTTCCAAACTGTAGCAATTTCCGAGCTGCATCTCAGATCCTGCAGGGACTTTCAGAATGAAATTTTGCATCAATAATGTGAATGGAAAGTATACTGGGTTGACATTGTTTTTTACCCTTGACCTAATTTTGAAGGTCATCACATAATTTATCATATATATATATATATATATATATATATATATATATATATATATATATATATATATATATTGTATACCTTGTTGTGGCTCGTGTGAGAGCTAACACAACGCACAGCAAGGGGGCATGAGACAAGAGGGGCGGGAGTGGGAAGGACAAAACGGTGGGGAACAGGGACATTGGGATATCTGTGGAAGCAAGAGGGATGGGGTGGGGAACGTGGGGAATACAAGATGGATATTACAGGGACTTTCAGGAAGGAAAGTAGGGAATTTGAAGGAGATGGGCTTGGGTGGATTATCGGGGGTGGAAAAGATCGAGGATTTTAATGGGGGATGATAAGAGGTGGTGGTGAACTGCTGTTTTGAAGGCCTGGAGGGAAGAATGGGATTGAATAGAGTGAGGGAGTTTATTCCAAAGGCAGGGAAAAAGAGGAATGAAAGAGAGTGAAGATGAGCAGTGATTCGTGATTTTGGTAGTTTTACCAGAAGGGGGTTGTTGGTAGACCTTGAGTGCCCTGTGGAAATGTGGTGGGGACAAATTCAGAGAGAGCAGGGGGGGGCAAGGCTGGAGAGGAGACGGTAGAAGACAGAAAGACCACTGACCAGCTTGCGGTGAGAGAGTGAGAGGCCAAAAGACTCAGCCTCATTGCAGGAAATGCCAAAAATTTCCTCACCGTGAACCCGAGAAAGGTGGGAGGCAGGAGCACCAGCCCAGAGAGGAGAACAATACTCCATCAGGCTGCGGACGAAAGCTTTGTAAGTGGTCAGGAGCTCAGGTGGGCCGAGGAAGGACTTTGCATGATGGAGGATTCCCAGTCGGCGACTGGCTTTGGAGGCGAGGTTTGAAATTATTGCCCTCTCCAGATATCTTAGGGCAATATGCATTTACGATTAATTTACACCATACCCCTCTGCGTTTAAAGGTCAAGGTCTTACACCCCTTGGATTACTAAACCATTTTGGTCCATTTTACACCATTTACACCACCATTACACCATTTTGATCTTTCTCCCTTTTTTCTAACAATGTCTGAGGACTCTGGCATGAAATTTTGCCTCAATAATAGTACTACAACATAGGCGGGGTTGTCAAAATTTAATTTGGCCTTGACGTAATTTTCAAGGTCATGACCCAATTATGGACATTTTAACATTCTTCACCAAAACTTGAATAAGGCTTGTCCGATTAGAACAAAATTGCCCTCACTAGATAGCTTTGAGCAAGGTGCATTTACGCTAAATTTACATCATATCTCTCCGGGTTAAAGGTCAAGGTCAAATAGCACTCTGAAAAAAAGACGCATTTTTTTTTTTGTCATCGCTTAATATTGCCAATGAGGAATCTCAAAGACACTTGGCCTTCCATGATGTTCTTGCATCATAACAGTGTACCTGCACCGACGTTGGGCACCTGATATTTGATTCGTGTCCTTGACCTACTTTTTTCGGAGTGTAATTAGAGTGTTATTCGCCTTTTTTGTGTCATTCAATTCGAGTGTCAAAACTAAACTTTTATGTTCTGCCATTTTTTGTTGGAACTGAGATAGTAAATTCCTTCAAACAAAAAAATTAACAGATCATGAGACTGTTGATAAGATGTGTGAATGAATTTCCATGACCACTTGCAACGATAAATATGTTGTACAGAAACATTGCAAAATTGCTTAGGCGAGAGAAACACACGACAAGTGCTAAATGCATTGACGTACCGTCCATCCTGCGGGGCAAGTGCACTCGCCCGTGATATGGTGACACACACCGCCATGTTGGCATGGGCATCGGAGCTCACACTGTGCCCCATGGCTGCCAGGTGGGCACACCTCCTCGCAGCTGTGAGGGACAGGCAACACAGTGAGAGCCACAAAATAATTGTGAAGTAATTTAACCATTTTATCTGCAATACAAATAAAACAAATAAAATAGACATAAAATGTCACAGCACCTGTTGTTTTAGTAATTTTGCTGTGAGGAGTTATAGGGTTCGCCCATATTTCTGTACAACTAAAATGTCTGCCCGTCTACCAGTCGGTCATCTTTGATCAGAACGCAAAGTAAAGAGAGCTGCACATGTATGCCATCATGTACTGTGCTTGTGCCAAGTTTGAACAAAATCGGACAATGCATGTCTGAGAAATGGTTAATGGGGACAAATTTAAGTACAAAATGGCCACCAACAGGCCTTTTTGGATCTGATCTCGAAAAAATAGACGTGCACGTGTAAGCTATCATTCTTTATCTGTGCGCCAAGTTTGAACAACATCGGAAAATGAATGACCGAGAAATGGTTGAGGACGTGTTCAACATCGTGTGTTTTTCACAACTAAAATGGCCGCCAGTAGGCCATATTGGATCTGATCT
Organism: Eptatretus burgeri; assembly: GCF_056783735.1. Classification (NCBI taxonomy): domain Eukaryota; kingdom Metazoa; phylum Chordata; class Myxini; order Myxiniformes; family Myxinidae; genus Eptatretus; species Eptatretus burgeri. Next base: position 49,559,331 of record NC_140971.1, read on the forward strand.
CAAAAAAAAAATGAAGTGCATACGTAGGTCATCATTCTTTATCTGTGCGCCAACTTTGAACAAGATCAGTCAATGCATGTCCATGAAATGGTTGAGTACGTGTTCAACATCGCGTTTTTCACAACTAAAATGGCCGCCAGTAAGCCATATTGGATCTGATCTCAAAAAAAAAATGAAGTGCATACGTAGGTCATCATTCTTTATCTGTGCGCCAACTTTGAACAAGATCAGTCAATGCATGTCCATGAAATGGTTGAGGACGTGTTCAACATCGTGTTTTTCACAACTAAAATGGCCGCCAGTAGGCCATATTGGATCTGATCTCAAAAAAAAAAATGAAGTGCATACGTAGGTCATCATTCTTTATCTGTGCGCCAACTTTGAACAAGATCAGTCAATGCATGTCCATGAAATGGTTGAGAACGTGTTCAACATCGCGTGTTTTTCACAACTAAAATGGCCGCCAGTCGGCCATATTGGATCTGATCTCAAAAAAAAAAAATGAAGTGCATACGTAGGTCATCATACTTTATCTGTGCGCCAACTTTGAACAAGATCAGTCAATGCATGTCCAAGAAATGGTTGAGGACGTGTTCGACACAATTTTTTTTTTTTCAACTAAAATGGCCACCAGTTGCCCATCTTAAATTGCATCGTGAAACAAAATGATGCACATATGTATACCAACATATGTTGTCTTTGTGCCAAGTACGAATAAAATTGGTCCATACATGTCAAATATGGTTGCGGACGCATGGACACATGGAGGGACACGAAAATCGAGACCAAATACACAAGCCCCCATTTCAGACTAAGTCCATTGAAGGCTAATAATCCTTAAGGTATCTGAGAACAATTTGGGTGCAACTTAATGGAAAACGGCTATAGGTGGCAATGTCTTCACTGACAAAACTGAAGTTGAAGTGAAAGAGGTAGAATCGTCATGTAAAACTGACAAATGTGAAACAATGCTTTTTCAGGATCCAGCAAGTTTTAAGATGAAACTACATTTTTGTTTCTCTTTTGATTGAGAGTTAGCGGATAACCGGCAAGGATATGTGATAAGATCATCTGGAATTCGATACGATGTGAGGGTGAAAGAGCAACAATAACAACATGCCTGTGATGAATGGAATAAATGAAGACAACAACAATAACATGACAGTTGGGCTTGAAGCATTGCCCACCGGTATGCGTAATATCATCAGGTATAATGATCGCTTTGAGAAGTCTACCTTGACTGAGCCAAACAAAATAAAAGGTGGAGGTGTTAGTAAATTTAGTAAATTTCAATGACATCAGCATAAATTGTGGAGCATACTCTTGAGCAGAGCATTGGAACTGCTGAAGCAGTTTTTCCTTGGCTATTTGGCACAATCTGGACAGGTCACCACTCCAACCACTTCATGGAGTACAGCTGGGCCACTGATGCTGTGCTCCTTTTACCAGTTCACTGATACTCATTTTGCCAACCTCAGGAGGATGACAGGCTGAGTCAACCTCACCTGGTGTTAATTCAGCAGCCAACAGGCTTGAACTCGGGACCCTAGGATCCCAAGCCAGCCACCCTAACCACGAAGCCAACAACAGACTTTGTCACCATAAATATAGAACTGTTAATGATAACAACAAAGTTTGGTGATGATGTACGAAACAGGGAGAGGGAGAAAGAAAACGTGACAGACATGACACCATCCTTATTTAGAATAATAAAAGAGCCCAGGTGCCAGTGTGTCAGTCAGTGTGTGTGTGTGTGTGTGTGTGTGTGTGTGTGTGTGTGTGTGTGTGTGTGTGTGTGTGTGTGTGTCAGTGTGTGTCAATGTGCGTCAGTGTGTGTCAGTGTGTCTTCTCCATTAATCAAAAATCATGAAACCTATCAGCCCAAAACTTTGCAAGCCTACTAACGGATCTCCAAGGGAGTGCATGAATGAAAATTGTATGTTTGGGTAAATTTAAACACCCCTTTTGAAGATAATTAATGGGGTGCTCATCGTCAAAACCCCAAAAAATCCTTACTATGGTGACGGCGTGCTATCTTGGTCAGCCTACTGTCACTTCACAGGGGTCTTAAGTGTCCATTTTGTTTCAGCCTACTCAAATATGCTTTGCCTGGAACAGTCCGCAACAGTTTCTGGACGATTAAGTGCTCAAAATTCTTTTTTTTTCACTTTACTCACTCTGCCATAAAAAGACTTAGCGCAGGATGATTATGATGCTGTTGGAGCAGGGAGCGGGTAGGGGGGAAGGGGAGTGGGGAGGCGGAAGGAGGGAGCAGGGAGCAGGATCCAGTGATCGGAGGTGTGCAGCATTAGCTTTACGACAAAGTCACCTGCAGCAAGCATTGCCATATAGGAGAAGAGTAAGCTGATCCTTAACCACCTTGAGAACCTCAGAGCAGATCTTTACTGCTTGGCAGCAAGATAGATGGCATGCTCTTCCAGAATAATCCCATCTTATCAGTGTTAAAAAACCAGCATAAATCCCTTCACCTTGATTAGTTCCATGACCTGTGGCGGGTAGTTTTTGGCAGCATCGTCTTCCAATGCTGCTTCCCAGACTAATTCGACATGGAGGCCGAATCTTATTTTGAATTTTTCAAACCAGCCTGTGCTGGTGTGGAACTTGTGGGGAGCCATGGTTGTGCTGGAGTCTTCGGCTTGGGATGCCTGGTGGAAACGTTGGTAAATCCGGAATGATTTTTCCCTTATCAACGGTCTAATCAAAGGCACTTTTTTCTGTGTTTGGTCCTCGATCCAAATATGAAGGGCCTTTTCCATCCTTTAAATGTGAGGAATATGGAACGGGAATGAAACTTGCACTTTGCAGAGCAATAGCAGCAACACTTGCATGGATATTTGACTCACTTTCATGGATACACCACACTGTCGATTCATTTATCTCATTTAGGCGGCAAACAGATTCCGCACTTTCACCTCTTGGCAACAATTTAACAAATCAAATTGTCAACATATCTAACAATTCATTTTGTCCATCTTTTTACATTTGGGATCATGAAAACAGTGCACGAGAAGCAACAAAAGGCTAATGATAGGAGGTAATCGTACACGCGGATGCAAACGATGACTCATCTCAGCTCAAAAACCGCGACTGGCCAAAATTAAATCCCACGATAACTAAATCAGAACACAATAGGTTCTACAGTTGCCTGCGATTGCTCGAAACCCATAATATCGGAACCTGCAATATTTGAGGGTTTACTGGATAATCCAAATCTGTCTTCAAATTTGAGGATCGGTGCTTGTGGACGAAAATAAGTGTTGAAATCTGGAGTGAAATCTGAAAATTTAAGGAAATTAGCAATCGTTATAGTGAAGCGGATTTACTTTAAGCAAGCTCCCTCCTTCTCCAGATTTACACAAGAAAATGTGAAATTGACAAAGCATTAAACTTAACTCCTTCAACTGTTCAAACAATTATATTGAGTGAAGAAAAGAATACGGAATGTGCACAAATTCTAACGTAGTTGAGCACAACAAAAATAATGAAGCAGCGGGACAAGTTCGGCAACGGGATCGCCGCGAAGGCTCCCGCGGTGCAAGCAGTGTGCTTGACAACCATGGGCTGGATTCCTCGTGGGGAAATCCCCAAAGTCAGGAAGGCAAAATTAATTAAATGAAAGATTAAATTAAAACAGCAATTAACATAACAAAAGGATTTAATTGAATAAATCAAAGGGACACATGAACTACGAGTTCAATGGAGAATTGGAAAATGTTTTCAGTGGCTACAAATCAATGCTTGCTGAAAAAAAAGAAGAAGAAAGCAGTGCAGAAGACTCTTTTTAGCTTCTTCTAGAAGGTTGAAAGGCCTTGTGCTGCTGAACCTACAGCATCAATATCTTCAACAACATCAAAACCAACTCCATCACAAAGAAGAAGCAAGCATGTCTTCCTGTCAAGATGTCAAACATGGAGGAAAGGACAGACACCCCTGAGCATCAACAACATGCATCCCACACCACGGCAACATGCCTGAGAGGTACACACACACAGTTGCTCTCAGCTGTCTCACCTGGGTTCATATGTCAACCCAGCTATAAACTGTCCTCCTGATTTTCCACAGCCAGGGTGATTAATCAATGTGTGTGTCCGCCCCTCAAACGGGTGTTAAACTGGGCGAGAAAACCACGGGAATTAGTTGGTGGGCATTAAAGTTCCCTTCACGGTGTCCTTTGTGAAGAGTTCCGGAGCTATCCCCGGCATCCTGGCCAAATTCCAAATTCCTGCTCTAACCTACAGGACCACTTCAACAGCAGCACTGCCACATCCTCAGTCAATGATGCCGCTTGCAGCCTTGTGCTGCTCATGAAAAAAGATGACCAGACCCCGATGTATAGTATTTTATTGGAATAATATTTAATAATTTGAATTTAATCTGAATTTTTTTTGAAAATTTTGAATTTAGATTTACATTATTTCAACTAAAATGATGTTTTCCAGGAACGCTTCTATGACATAAGTAGGTAAGTGCCTGTGTGTATGTATATATATATATATATATATATATATATATATATATATATATATATATATATATATATATATATATATATTACATATACAGTGCCTTCAGAAAGTATTCACATCCCTCGACTTTTTCACATTTTGTTGTGTCACAGCCTGAATTTAAAATGGATTAAATTTCATTTTTTTGTCACCGATCTACACAAAATACCCCACAACGACAAAGTGAAAACATGTTTTTAGATATTTTTACAAATCGATTTAAAATGAAAAGTTGAAATGTTTTGCATCAACAAATATTCAACCCCTTTGCTAGGACACTCCAAATTGAGCTCAGGTACATCCAATTTCCTTTGATCATCCTTGAGAAGTCTCCACAACATGAGTGGAGTCCACCAGTAGCCAATTCAATTGATTGGACATGGTTTGGAAAGAAACACACCTTTCTATACGAGGTCCCATAGTTGATAGTGCATGTCAGAGCAGAAACTCTACCAGGAAGTCCAAGGAACTGAACATAGAACTCTGATGTGGAATTGTGAGGAGGCATAGATCTGTGGAAGGGGAGAAAACAATTTCTAGAGTGTTGAAAGTCCCCAAGAGCACAGTGAGCTCATTCGGAAATAGAAAGAATATGGAACTACCCAGACTCTTCCTAGAGCTGGCCACCTGACCAAACTGTGCAACTGGACGAGAAGGACCTTGGTCAGAGAGGTGACCAAGAACCCAATAAACACTGTGACAGAACAGAGTTGCTTGGTTGAGATAGAAGAACGTGTTGGAAGGACAACAATCTCTACATCACTTCACAAATCTCGGCTTTATGGCAGAGTGGCCAGACAGACACCACTTCGAAGGAAAAGCACATGACGGAATGCCGGGAGTTTGCAAAGAGTCACGTGAAAGACTCTGAGAGCATAAGACAAAAGATTCTGTGGTCTGATGAAACTAAAATTGAACTCTTTGGCCTGAATGCAAAGCACTACATCTGGCGGAAACCTTGCACAGCTCATCATCCATCTAACAACATCCCTACCGTGAAGCATGGTGGTGGCAGCATCATGCTATGGGAATGGTTTTTAATGGAAGAGACTGGGAGATTTGTAAGGAGAGAGGGAACAATGAATGGAGCCATATATAGGCAAATCCTTGAGGAGAATCTGCTTCAGAGTGCAGAAGCCCTGTGACTACTGCGAAGATTTATGTTCTGATAGGACAATGACCCTAAGCATACAGCCAAAGCAACACTGGAATGACTTCAGAACAAGAATGTGAAAGTACTTGAGTGTCCCAGCCAAAGACTTGAATCCCATTGAGAATCGATTGGTGGAAAGACTTGAAGATTCTTGTTCACTGACACTCTCTGTTCAACATGACAGAGCTTGAGCAAATCTGCAAGGAAGAATGGGAGAAAATCCCCAAATCCAGACATGCTAAGCTGATACAGGCATACCCAAGAACACTCGAAGCTGTAATTGCTGCCAAAGGTGCTTCAACAAAGTATTGACTCAGGAGGTTAAACACTTATTGACACAAGGCATTTCAGCTTTTCATTTTTATTAATTTGTAAAAATTTCTTAAAACATGTTTACACTTTGTCATTATGGAGTATTTTGTGTTGATCAGTGACCAAAAAAATTAAATCTAGTTCGTTTTAAATTCAGGCTGGAACACAAGAAAATGTAAAAAATTTAAGGGGTGTGAATACTTTCCAAAGGCACTGTGTGTGTGTGTGTGTGTGTGTGTGTGTGTGTGTGTGTGTGTGTGTGTGTGTGTGTGTGTGTGTGTGTGTGTGTGTGTGTGTGTGTGTGTGTGTGTGTGTGTGTGTGTGTGTGTGTGTGTGTGTGGAAAAGCACAACATAACATTGTCCTTGCAAGCTCCTCATCCTCCCTCACCTTTCTCTCTCTTCGCCCCCTCTCCTTCCACTCTCTCACTCTGTTCGTCCCCTCCTTGCTCCCTCCTCTTTATAAAGTGCAGCACACTCCTCCCCCTCCCTCCCTCTCCCCCTCCCTCCCCCCTCCCTCCCTCTCCTAGTATTCTCATCAGCGATGCGACTGGTTGAATTTGCTTGTATTTAAATAGATGGAGGCTCCCATTAAGTGATCGCTTAACCAAATGCAATAAATGGTTCCCTGCAATTTATTCAAAAATGTGAGACGTATTCATCCATTCCATAATATTCATAATAGATTTCCCTTGTGTTGTCCATTTAACTGCGTTATTTAGAATGTCTGCCTCATTGCATGAAAGGTTCTTTTTCATATCAAATATTCGAGAAAATAGAGATTGTGAAATAAAATTTCAACATTTTGTGGATATTTGGTCTCGTAGTTAATTAAAAAATATATAGCTCAACATCTCTTGTTGTCACCTTAACTCAACTAAAATGCTTACTGAGATACATTTGTTTTTCTGCTGCAATCACAAAGCTATCGGGCCTTCTCAATAACTCCTCACATCGCTGTGCATACAATCCCACAAAGTGTTGCACAGTTTTCATTCACAGCAACGGTCGCCAGCCTCCATCACCCTCTCTGGGAGTCAATTTTACCGAAGATTCAGGCTGAGGCCTTAGCTAATTGACAATGCGACAAATGTACCCCTTGCAGCATCTTTTTGTTTTTACATACATCACTCTGATTTTGTAAAAAGAAGGTTAAAAGGTCGCAAGCACTACAAAAAAAATGTATGAATTCATCAACACATAACTGATGATGATGCCTGAACTGGAATAAAAAAAAAAAAAACTTCGATTCACAAAAACTACTCCACCTTGGACGTGCTGCTTCTGCTTTCCCAACAATTGAGGGAGGCCCACAATGTCAGATATTAGATCAATGCTGTCTCTCGAGACATATCTCATGCTTTTGATACAGTCTGGCATCCCGCCATGCTCCCCAAGCTCTCTGCCAATGCAATCCAAGATCAACTCCACACATTATTTACTGACTTCCTCTACCCTCGTAGCCAACATGTGGCTGTCAATGGAATCCTTTCGTCTCCTCTCCCTGTCGAGGCTGGAGTGCCCCAAGGCAGTGTTCTATGCCCAGTCCAATTCTTAATCTTCCTCAACGATCTCTCTGACTCTCTGGGAAATCCTCTTTATCTCTTTGCTGATGACTTCACCCTCTGCCAGGACATCCCTCATCCTTCAGACAGGCAAACAGCAGATAAAATAAAGATGGATAAAATCAAGAGCTGGTCAAACACTTGGAATATGTCTTTCAATTCTGAGAAATCTCACACTCTCACTCCGTTTTTCAAAAGGAAAAATCTGGCAAACCCTCCCAGCTACTTTATTAAAAATCCTCTTGAACAAATTCAGTCAATCAAACCTTTTTGCCTCATTATCAGCCATTATCTTTCTTGGGACAAACACACTTCCAAGTTGGCCTCCAAAGCCATCCTCCATCGTGAAAAGACAGAGACCCATAGTGATAGGCCTATACTCCGCTTCACCGTGGAAGATCATTGTTGAAGTGAATATATATATATATATATATATATATATATATATATATATATATATATATATATATATATATATATATATATATACACACATATTTAAATAAACAAATTTGTTTCATATTATTTGATGTTGGTGAATCCGAATTTTGGTTTGACGATAATGAAAATCTAAGCTTCACTGTATCAACAGTTTTGGTATTTTTATCATGAAAATATAAATTTGAGGCACGCTTTTTAATGTTTATATAACATATTTACCATTCACATAGTTTATGTAAGAAAAAAATAATTTACACATCACGGTGGCTCATCATTATGTTAATCAGTATAACAATTAAGACAGATGCGCAACTGCTGTTGAGAGTCAGGCTTTGATGACAAACATTTCAACAGTCTTGAAATGAGTAATCCTTCAACAACACACTGTAAATCCTATCTTCTTGTTTTTTTTTTTTAATTTGCTTAAATATCAAGTGAAAATTAAATGTACTCAAAGCACTATATTTTCTTGAAAACAGATGACCTTGAGCACATGGAAACCTCATAACTCCAAATTTATCACTCTTCTTTTATAGGAAAATTAGAATAAAAAAATTGAATTTGAACTTGAATGCATTGATAGATATGCCGACGAGAGAGAGAGAGAGAGTGAGAGTGAGAGTGAGAGTGAGAGTGAGAGTGAGAGTGAGAGTGAGAGTGAGAGTGAGAGTGAGAGTGAGAGTGAGAGTGAGAGTGAGAGTGAGAGTGAGAGTGAGAGTGAGAGTGAGAGACAGAGAGTGAGAGTGAGAGACAGAGAGTGAGAGTGAGAGACAGAGAGAGAGAGTGAGAGAGAGAGAGAGAGAGAGAGAGAGAGAGAGAGAGAGAGAGAGAGAGAGAATAATGATATGTCGGAGAGACAAGATACAAGATCAGATGCCTCTAAATCAAGCTACGGTCTACAAAATGATTTTCAAAGTTGTCCGACCAGTAACAAGTTGAACCCAAAATTGTATCAGCTCGTCTTTGTAATACAGTCCATCCTTTGCTAAGTTTGGTTGAAATCTCTTTTTTGTGGTTCACAAGTAATCATGGTAACAAAAAACCGTTAATGAGCAGACAGATGAATAGACAACCTGAAAATTCAATGCCTCCGGCCTTTGGATGCGGTGGCATAAAACAAGTACAATTAGAATAGCACCCAGGGAGAGCACATACCTCTCTCTGCCTGGCTGACCAGTTTACCTTTTGTGATCCACTCCTCCTCCTCCTCTTTCAGATGCAGCACAAGGCTGTGGGTGGCATCATTGGCTGAGGGTACAGCTGCACTGCTGATGCAATGTCCCGATTACCATTACACGGGTTCTCATTTTACCAACCTCAGAAGGATCCATCCATTGGAACCATACTCTGTGCAGAGCGTAGGTGCTGCCTAAGCAGTCTCCTTGGCTATTGGACACAATCCTGGATGGGTCGCCACTCTGACACAGAATACCAGCAAGCTGGCACTCATTTTGCCAACCTCAGAAAGATGACAGGCTGAGTCAATCCCACCTGGTATTAATTCAACAGAAAAAGGGGCTTGAACTCAGAACCCTAAGATCCCAAGCCAGCCACCCAAACCACGAAGCCAGCACCAGGCTTGTTGTAACTCACTGCCAGGCTGGATCTGCATCCATACCTTAACCAAAATCGAATCATCTTGTTCTTGTCATTGACCCGAATGACCCACCAAGTTTTGGCCGAATCAATCTATAGCTGTTTGAAATATCATGCTACATATCATTTTGGTCCTCTCCCTCAATTCTGAAGAATCAGTTTAAAATCAAAAAAAATCTCGTACCTGGATCCGTACCAGATCTCAATCGTCAACAAAATCCAATCAATTCGTCCTTGTCACACACCCATCCTGTCCACCAAGTCTCGTCCGAATCCATCCATAACGTTTTGAGATATCCTGCTCACAGACAGACAGAGAGATGTGAAAACATAACCTCCATCCACCTTCGGTGCCGGAGGTAATAACTTGTTCATTCATTCCTTGTCTAGTGCTCACGAAGAAAGCATGAAGAGTCAAAGAAGCTGAAGCGTTCTGAAGGGGGGATGATGGTCAAAGCAAAACCTTAACACGAAAGAGTTGGGATTTATTTGAGGTATTGACACACGAAGACCTACACCACAAGCACAGGGAACACATGTTCCCACCATGTGCACCATGACCTACACCACAAGTACAGGGAACACATGCAAGGAAGAAACATGTACTTGCAAACAATGTTGCATGTATTTCTCAGCATCAAGTTAACTGCATTCTGGAAAAATCTGATAACACTCTTGGTTCATAATCTGTGGGGGAATTAAATAAAAAGTCCCAATGTTTTTTAATTTATTGTCTAGGTGTGACAACCTGTGGTGTGGATGAGAGAGTGTGCACTTCATTTGGAATCACCCTTTGCTTTTACACTCTGCCACGCACTCTCCATGTCATCTCATCAGGTGAGATTGGTGGAAAAGTTGATCTTGGGTTGATTGAGTTGGGTGTGGTTTATATAGAGATGGAACCATATAGCCAAATCTCTCACTCTTCCAGGACTTTCACACGGCTTTCTATCCTGGATGTAATATTACACTTCATCTTCGAAGGTCGTGAAAATTATGATTCCGGTAAGTGTAGTCATGACAACGTTTCATCTATAAATTTATGGCAGTCTCCAATTTCATCATAACCCTATTATATCGATTTGAAAGAATGTTCAGGTATCAAGTCAAGCTATTATAGGGTTTTCAAAATTGACAAACATTCCTCTCACCATTGAGAAGATATGGTACCAATAATTATAAGAGAAAATAGCTTCTTAGATCATATATTATTGACATCTAACGACATATATTTATGTTATTCCGGTAAGTGTAGTTGTGCTCTTTGGCAGTGTCCAGGGTTGACGTCACAATATGGCCGATCAACAGAGCCTGGATTGAGGGGGCTCCTCCAAAGCTTCATCCGAAAGCCCTTGTGGACTTTCCCCTGACATTACGGAGCTCGAAAGGTTTATCAACAGTTATGTGCAAGATTACCATGGCGAGGGGTGGCTAAACGACGTACCGAATGACGCCGACCCCGAGAGGCTTCCTCGCCCCCCAATATTGCAGGAAGAGCGGCTGTCAGACAGTTTTATCAGGGTTGCTAATGCTGTGAGAAAGGTCTGTGACACCCCTGGGACACAGCAATACAAAAGTTGAATTAATATGGCTGCGAGAACTCCGCTCCCTCCAATGGTCATGAGGAATGGCCTTGACCAGAGTGATATGGCCGTGCGAACTTTGTGTTCCATGGTGGGTAAATGGGATGACTTTGGGCAGAGTGATATGGCCGTACAAACCCCGCTCCCAACGACGAATGACCAGGATGACCCTGGTCAAAGCAACATGGCCGCGCATACTCCGCTATCTTCAACGGAAGAGCGGGATGGCCATGTGAACCCTCCTCCCCATGGTGGATGAGTGGGTCGACTTTGGGCAGAGTAACATCACCACGAGTACTCCACTCTCTATGAAACAAGAGATGGATTGCCATAGGAAGACCAACGTGGCCGTGTGAGCCCCCCTCCCCTCGGCGGATGAGCGGGTTGGCCTTCAGCAAAGTCGTAAAACATTTGATGACAGACAGCCACATCCTCTAAGCTCGCAGAAGGTGTAGAGGAACAAGGTGGCTCCTTGGACACGCCTTCGTCCAATTATGACATGAAAGCAAACAGCAGCAGCAGCAGGATTATGTGACGCAGAGCCCAATACAAAACTTAGTTGTGTCCGGTTTTCAGCAGCCAGTGCAAGTGGTGCCGGCATAGGTGATGGCAGCGATGGGCTGCCGGCAGCCACTGGCAGTGCGACTGAAGCCAGTGTTGATATCGACGGGGGCTCGGTGGCCACAGGTGGTGCCGCTTTTTCCAGCAATGACAGTAACGTGTGTTTGGTGGCCACCGGGATGGCCATCTCGGCTATTACTCCTATATGCTCAAAATGTAAGCTCACCAACACGAGGAAGCGTTCCTTTCAGTGCCATTTATGTAATTTTTATTCCCATTACTTGTGTGTTAAATTGTCTGGCCATCAAGCGGCGGTGTTTATGTCCAATTGGTCATGCCCTGCCTGCCTTGGGATTGCTCCGATGCCCCCCCACCCCCACCCCATAGCTATCCTGACCCAACCAACGGACTTTTCCACCTACTTATTGAGAGATGTCATAATTTTAGGGTACTCCGTAAAGTACCCAAGGGTGCTCGTATCCCTGTCGCTGATGCTCTTGGCAAACTACTCTGTGACGTTGTCCTCGAGAACCAGGCCTGCTTGGCCTGATATCGCCTCCTTGTTTTTTGTTACCTTGGCCTTAGGGTACCCAATAAAGAGGCTCCGGACTCCCCCGATGTCTCATTGACTTCTAAAGTCAAGCGTCAGGTGGCTGATTTTTTGGCAATGGATGTCCTGCCACCGCTTCCAGTCGTTATTTCTGGCAACTCCACAATTAACCCCTGTAAAGCCAACAACTTTAAACTTATCAACAGAAGGGTGAAAGCCAAATTTGCCGATATGGATATCAAGGGGGCCATCAGAGAGTTGACATCTTGTGAGGGGCATACCCCACAATCAGCGAAAACAACCAAAGCCCTCAACACCAAACACCCGACTGCCCTGCCTGACCTCAACCTTCCGGCCGTGCCTGATGGTGAATTAGCCACTCCGGTGGTTCTCTCTGTGCATTCCGTCCGAATCACGGTCAACCTTTTCCATCTGGGTCGGCTGTGGGCCCCGATGGGCTCAGACCACGACATCTTCAGGCTCTTTTAGGCAAGGAATCTGCCGATACGGGTGCCACTTACTCTCTTCTCTTACTTTGTTCATTCATATGGTTCTGTGGAAAGAGGTTTCCAAAGCCGGGCATCCTGTTATTTTTTGGTACAAATTTACTTGCTCCAACCAAGAAGGACAATGATGTTCGTCCAATTGCTGTGGGCAATACTTTGTGCTCTCGTGACCAAAGCCACAGTCCGATCCTTTTCTGAAGATCTCGGGGGCTGAGCTATGTCCTGTCCAGTTGGGCTATAAAACTAAAGGTGGGTGTGAAGCGGCTGCGCATGCTGCCACACTTGATCTGACAAATCCACCTCCTAATCACATCTTTCTCAAGATCGACATACGTAATGCATTTAATTTGCTTGAGGCGTGATTTTTCTTTGTCTGAAGTGCAAAGGCAAACCCCCAGTATCTATGCACTCATCAGGCAGACATACGCCCAGCCTTCTGATCTGTTCTATGGCAACAAGGCCATTTATTCAGCAACAGCAACAGGGTGACCCCTCTGGGCCAGGTCGTTTTTTCACTGGGCATTAGCCCAATAGCCAGGGAGGTTGAATCAGAGTTCAATATATGGTACCTTGACGACGCATCATTTGGGGATGAACCTGCGAAAGTGCTGGCTGACCTCCAGAATGTCATTGCCTGGTTGACCGACATTGGCCTCGAGATCAATGGTGGCAAGTTCGAGTTGACCATCCTGAAACATGCACTGCTGGATGACTGTCAGCTTACTGAGGCCATGTTTAAGGCAGTGCTCCCTGATATTTAGATTGTTTTCATCAATGACTGTACTCTTCTTGGTGCTCCGATATCCCCAAGGCTTTCGCTCAAAGCTGTTACTGAGACGCACAGCGACTTGATCCAGATGGAAGGCCCTCTGGTGCAAATTGATGCGCACAAAGCATTTGTGCTGCTCAAAAACTGTTTTGCTCTGCCAAAGCTCCTGTACATATTGTGTGCGTCTCCCTCCTACCTGAATGGTGCACAGCTCGGAGCTTTTGACCACACCATTTGAAAAACTGTTAGTAAAATCTCCAATGCTGCTTTTAACAATTCTGCTTGGATGCAAGCTATGCTCCCAGTTGAGCAGGGAGGTCTGGGTTTCAGGAGGGCAATTGATATCACTCTACCTGGCTTCATCTCCTCATTGCTGGCAGTCCACCCCTTAGGTGATGCCGTTCTGTTCCGCATAAGCGGTTTGGTTCAAACGGGGGAGTTGGCAGCAGCGGTGTTGTCATGGAGTTCAGCCCATACCAGTGTTTGTGAACCCGAAGGTCTGTTCCGGCATAGCCAAAAAGCATGAGTCGTTGAGGTGGCAAAAGTGTCTTTTGTCAGCCTGTTGAACAGTGTGGATCAGGTCACCAGAGCCCGTCTTTTGGCTGCAGCCACAAAAAAGTGGGATGTGGCTCCACGCAGTCCCTATTCCGTCTTTGGGAACACAGCTTGACCCTGAGTATTTACGGGTTGCGGTTGCACTACGAGTTGGAGCATCAGTCTGTGAGTGGCATAAATGTCAATGCGGCAGTATGATGGATACACTTGGACACCATGGTCTGTCATGCCATTTCGGTGCTGGTCCATCTTTTAGTCATTCAGCCTTAAACAACGTAGTCTCAATGTGCCCTTTATGGGGCAGGGATACCATCTGTCCTGGAACCCCTTGGTGTTGACATTGGTGAAAACACCTGCCCAGATGGCTTGACTATTGTCCCATACAAGAATGGGAAAAGCCTAATCTGAGATTGCATTTGTATTGACACTTTTGCCAAATCACACGTTTACAATCCAGCCTCAACAGCTGGAGTGGCTGCCACCAATGCGGAAGTTCTGAAATGCAATAAATACGCCGGCCTCAGCCAAATTTATTTATTTGAACCAATTGCCATAGAAACAATGGGAGCGTATGGCCAATCTAGGTCCAACATTATTTGTGATATCGGAAGAAGGCTCGTTGCATCGATTGGCTATATAAGGCAACTGGTCCTGTTCAAGCAGCGACTGAGCTTGGCCATCCAGTGGGGAAACGCCATTTGCATTCTGGCTTTGATGTGGAAAGAACAAAATCCCACATCAACACCATTTTAAAGTCTGTATTTTTCAGGGGGTGTGGGGTTTTACTCATTTATTTTGTTGTTGTTTTGAAAATATTAAAAAAAAAACTTCCATCTACTTGGTTGGAGTTTAATTTTTTTTAATTTTTTTATTCCGACAATATACCAGTCATAAAATAAAACCCTTCTTGCACATTCGATTTCAATATTATTCCTACTTTAAAAATTCAAAATTTCACATGAAACATTGATATTTGGACTTTCAAAACATTCCGTATCGGCATCGATGTTTCAAAGTTTTAGTTTCCATCAGCATTCCAAGGATGTACATTTATCTATCTTGGTCAATCATTGAGATTTCACTCATAATTTAGACTCTGTAGGCCATTCTTGATTGTGCAATTATCTACATTAGGGTGTCAGGTTCTTCTGCCTTCAAGTGCATTGAATGGGACAAGGAAGGTGGTCACAGCTTACCAAGAGTGTCGACAAGGTTCTACGTACCATTCCACAATTTTGTTGTCAATTGGATTTTGTTGCCCGTTTGCTTCTTCTGAACTTGGAATGTCATATGAGTGCAATGGGCCATATGACTTTTAATAAACGTTTCTTCTTTGGTCTGATACTACGACCATAAAGTAAATGCAGTTTCACAAGAGATTCCAGAGTGAGCAGAGTTAATGAAGAAAATTTATGAGAAAAAAAAATACACTTGGGGAAAGTAAATGAAAAATGTTTTGTTTTTTCATGAGTCAGTGTCGAAGGCTTGTGCAGGATGTTGAATGTTGAAGATGAGAAGGACAATAACTTTGGGACACAATGTAAAGTTTAGCTTTGTTACATTTGGGATTTAAAACTGGGGAGCACAAAATCACTCGGAAAATACTTACAACACACAAACCATTCAAAAAGGTGAAATGAAAATCGGATTACACTTATTTGTGAAGTTCCGCCGTTTGGTGTACAGTATTTTAAAAACTCTAGAATACATTAGAGCTACAACATATCTCAGTAATTTGCGAAAACTGGAACAACTTAGCGGAATATCGATTTGGTTCTTTATTTTGGACGAGGGATTAAACCTGACTGTTGATAAAAAGGCATGGCACTAAAACGGTGGATGAATAAAAAACGAACAAAACAAAACCATTACTCTCATTATTTCATATTTGATATATTAAAAGTAGTCTATGAAGATGAGAAGTGGGGTTGGGGGGGAGAGTGTTAAGTGCAAAAAAAAAGATGATTGAGGAAGGGAAGATAATGATGATGATAGAAATATAAAAGAAGAGTAGGGGACTTTGGATAAGAGAAAAGAAAATGGAAAGGAGATGGGATGTGGTGGGCGGGGGGGGGGGGGGAGGGGATAACAAAATAGGAGGAAGTAGTAATGCTAAAGGCATATTGGGGGAAAAAGGTGGAGTATTGAGTATTATGGAGCAAAAGGTTTCACTGTGCATTTTTGCACAACTTTTAACCTTCTTCATAACATTTACATGCTCTCTTACAAATATTCTCGAGCTGCATGTTTTATTCATTATTTCAGAGCTTTCTACTAACTAAAATGCCCTGCCTTCTAATAAAAATGCATAGTGAGTTCTAAAGTGAAATGATAGAAGCATGCACAAAGATAGATTCAGGCTCGGAAGAAAAGTTTCATACAAAACCCCAGTGAATCCCGGAGAACACCGGCATTCGCCAGTGATGTAGTCGCAAAGAGCATTGTTCTGGCACTTGCAGCTGAGCTGACAGGTGAGTCCGTAAGTTCCAGGAGGACAGATTTCTTCACAGCGCCAGCCCTGGAACCCAGCGGCACACACGCAGGCTCCAGAGATGGGGTTGCAGAGTGCTCCGTTACGGCACTGACAGCGGTTACTGCAATGAGGGCCCCAGCGAGTGCTGTCACAGCCTGGCCAGGATAAAGAGAGGAGGTATGGGTGAGAGTTTGGAGGGGTGTCAGGAGTTAGATGTAAAATCGTATTTATGGGTTAAAAACATTGCACCACGCCTAAGAGCAAAAACATGACAGGGTGCATATTGAAATAATTTTGACTCAATCATCTCGGTCAAGGTGCCTTCTACACCCTTTTTCTCTGTGGTTTTTACGTTTATGTCTCTTGTTTCCTCATATCTGAAAGAAGAAAAGAGCTAGAACGGCATTCTTCGACATCGCAACATCAACCCGATATGTCTCTGCCGACATTATTACATCATTATACATTTTCATTTAAATCCCTTTAGCTGCTCTCAAGTATCACATTTTTCCCTGACATGACCTCTGACCTTTGATGCTGAAATTTAATCAGTTTCTCTTTGCATCATAATATATACTTATACAAAGTTTGGTAAAAAATCCAATCAGTGGTTCACAAGTTAGTGCACTAACAGAATTTTTACCTAACAGGACCTCTTACTTTTGACCTCTTCACCCCATAATCTAATCAGTTTATGTTTACATCATTATGCATACTTGTACAAAGATTGACTTCGTTGCCTTCAACCGTCCATGGTCACGAAAACCTATAACAGACTCTGACCTTTGACCTCTTGATGCTGAAATATAATCAGTTCCTCTTTGCATTACAATATATACTAACACCAAGTTTGGTCAAAATCCCATAACTGTTAGCACGTTAGCACGATAACAAGTTAGCACGGTAACAGAATTTTTACCGAATGAGGGCTCTGACTTTTTACCACTTAACTCCATAATCTAATCAGTTCATCTTTGCACTATTATACATACTAGCACCAAGTTTGACTTGGATCCCTTCAGCTATTCTTAAGTTATCGTGGTAACGAAAACCCATCACGGGTGGACGAACAACCCGAAAACACAATGCCTTCGGCGACTGATTTTTGCGTCATTTTTTTGCGTCAAAAAGGAATGCGTCATTTTGGCTGAATATTTTATAAACAAAATGATATTTTGGATCGCAGGAAGTTAATTTGTCAGAACAAAGAGAGTCAAGTATTCAAGGATGTAGTTTAATCTTTGGTTATAACTAAAACAATAAAACTTTGAATCAACGAATAACAAAGAACACACATCTAACAATCGTAATACAAAAAGGAACTTCTCGGTGAAGCAAAATCTTACAAAACTTTACCTTCAGAGATGAAACTAAATAATGGCCTGTGATAAACTCAGCAACATCACTTCAGTGGTACCTAAATTTCATTTGCTCTGCAAAGCAGCTTTGAAAGACCATTTGGAACCATATCCCCCACTCTCTTGTGAACCGACACATTCATCACACTCATTTATTCATACAGTATAAAAGTGCACCAAATGACTTATTAATCATAAGTCAGTACAAATGAAATGATATAAGCCTGCCTGACCTGTGTTTGAAAATCACAGCGACCCGGAATTCAATGAGCGAAGGAATAAGTTATAATCAGCAGAAGACAAGGTCATGCCCCTTGAAAAACAGCAATAGCTGGAATGGCACTCGGTAGAGTGCATACCGCCGCTAGGCTGAACAGTTTACGCATTGTATCCCACTGACGGGTCGAATTTGCATACAGATCATTCGTCATTGCCACGCAAGCACACACACACACACACACACACACACACACACACACACACACACACACACACACACACACACACACACACACCAAAATCTAATCGGCTCGTTTTTGTCTCCAACTCAACTCATCAGCCATGTTTTGTCACAATCCGTCCACAAATTTTTGAAATATCATGCTATATATCGTATTTGGCCCTATCTCTCTCAATGGTGAATCACTCAAGGAATTTTAAAAAGCTCTCGTATCCAGATCCGGATCTTCACCAAAATCTAATCGATTGTGGCTTACACATCCAGCCTGTCCACTAAGTTTCATCAGAATCCATTCATAACTCTTTGAGATATCCTTTTCATAAACAAGCAGACAGACAAACAGACAGGATAAATGTACTGATATAAACTGATAAATGTACACCATAAAATTAATAAGAAATCAAAAAAATAAATGTGCAACAGGTGCAAAAAAAAAGGTGTTCTCAACTCGTGGAGCAGTGTTTAATGTGGCCAATGAAAGGAAATGGATGTTTACATGCCAACGACGGAATATCACAACATTCCACCTCTTTATTCATTAGGATTCTGGAAACCTAACAATGCTATAAGCAGAACAGTAATTTTCAGGATAATAGGTCATTAAAGATAATTGTGATCTTTAAAGGTAGTCATGGTAGTTCAGTTCATGAGGTTTTAATCTTTGAAGTGTCAGTTTAAGGGCTTATATAATACTTGAAAAAAATTTCAATCATCACAAGCCAAGTGATTGAAATATCTCTATTGCGGAAAATAATGCATGTCGAGTGAAAATTCGAAACTCAAGGACAGGTTCATTATTTATGACTTTTTAAGAACCAGGAAAGACCATCTGTTGGTGTTTTTAAAATGTTTTTTTTAACCAATTAATTATAATTTTCCTCTTGGGAAACTGAATGTAAAGATGGGAGATCCTGGTGGAATAAACTTAACATGTGCAACCACAAGGTGATATGGGGGGGGGGGGAGGGAGGATGGATGGGATATCTGCTCGCATCAATCAAAACAAGTAGGGTGACACAAACCTGACAGGCACAAACAAAGTGGTTTGTGTCTGCGTTTCCAAATCAATCCTCATACGCTATGGCACAGCTCTTATAATGAACTGTTCTTTTGCATAGAATTTGAACTCCCTGGCAGTTAGCCGTGATTTCTCCGATTTATGGATGCAATGTGTATGAGCTACGTAGTGCTGGTTGAATCACCTCGCGAACCATTATGGACATGATGAGGGATAGGGATTGCAAGGGGTGAAGAAAGACTGGTAAGCTCATTTGCGGGATGGACGAGAGTTCGATTGATAAGCTTCTTTTTTAAGGGAAAAAAAGTTGCAACGTAACTGATTCATATTTCTCGTATATTCCAAGGTTATCATAAAATCACTATGAGATTTCAGGCTGGTTCAAATAATCCTGTAATATCTGTACCCTAACTGTTTACAAACATCTTGCAATACTCTTGGGTCTCAAATCCAGAATGTTCGAGGCAACATTTAAATTTGCAACCATTTTCTCAGCCCCACATCAACAAATTATTCATGCAACAGTGAAAAACAAAGGATGATTAGCTCTGAATCATGCTGGGACCACCAATGGGGACTTGGGGACAAAACGTTCAGTACATGTCACATCTTCACCTCGATTGACTGCCAAGCGTGATGGCGGGTGTACCGACAATGAGCAGAGTGGTGTTTCTGAGAAGCCATGAGGGGACAGCAGGCATGTGGTGGTGCATTACAAGCAGGCTGTTGGGGAGAGAGGCAGTGGAAAGTAGGGGTAGGCCGGGGCTGAGAGGTCATGAGAATGTGGGGCATGACAGCAGTTATCCTAGTCCAAAGGGTTTTCGGAAGTGGACCCGGAAGGCAATTGGTCGTGGCAGCTCTCCTTTCATCAGGGGTTCCACTTCCCAACTGTTGCCTCAAGATTCTCGTGGGTACAGAGTCCGTGCCTCAAATACCCTGAGGTGCACACGCTGCATTGCCCAAGCATTACAAAAGTGCATCAAATGCAATAGCCTTCTTGGACGTAATGCTCGTGGTTAGGTCCTACATCGGCTATTAAAGTCCTACAGGGAAGTATAGTAAAAAAGTCATCGAATTCATGAGAGCTCCAAATGTGATCGATCAAAGGACTAAAAGCCATGCACAAACTCGCAAATTAATTGACGTGGAAAAGAGATCATTACAAAAGCTCAATTAGTGGGGCAACTTAGCTAAATATAGCATAACAATTGTGCATTTTGTGAGAAAAGCACCAAATTTGGCACACTAGTAGCCTAATATATTATGAACAGATTTGGATATTGGGCCATCTCAAAATTTTTGTTGGCAGTGGAAAATGGCTGCCACAGCCATCAGTGGCTGAATTTGAGATGGCCCAACATCCAAATCTGTTCATAATATTATAGGCTACTAGTGTGCCAAATTTGGTGCTTTCCTCACAAAATGCACAATTGTTATGCTATATTTAGCTAAGTTGCCCCACTAAATCGGGCATATTAAGATCTCAATTTTTTTTCACTTATACCCTGAACATAAAAACAATTATTACATCTGTCACCAAAGGTTGGCGGAGGCAATGTTTTCACCTCTGTCTGTCTGTCTGTCTGTCCGTAAACAGGATATCTCAAAAAGTTGTGCACGGATTCGGATGAAACATGGTGGACATGTTTGGTGTGTAACGTGGAAGAATTGATTCGATTTTTTATGAAGATATGGATCCGGATCTGACGACTGGAATTTTTTTTTAGTGACTCTTCACCATTGAGTGATGTATGTGATCAAAACGATTTATAGCATGATAGTTTATGTCATGATGAAGAAATGCAAACAAAAGTTGCGGACAAGTTGTGACAAAACTCGGTGTACGAGTTGGTTGGGTGATAAGAACAAGCCCATTCGATTTTGGTTCAGGTCCGGATGCAGATCTGGCCTGTCAGTGAGATACAAAATGTAAGCCGTTCATCCTGGTGGAGGTATGTGCTCCACTGAGCATCGTTAGAGTTTAAAAAGACTTCTCCGATGATGATTAAATCAAAGACGATTCGCTTAAAATTCGCATCTTATCATCGGAATACTTGCAAGCGAATTTTCTTCGCAATTTTCTTTGTAATCAAATCATTGACAGCGATATCTCTCCATCAATACCCATAACACAGGTTTTAAATTGCCTGCAGTTGAACTGGAAAGCGAATTTTGGGACGAATATTACATCTCATTTAAAATCTTGTGGTGTTAAAACGGGCCATTTGTATCCAGATGGCTTTGCATTTATAGGTACTTACGTAAAGTCTTCAATCAATATGTCTGCCTATAAAAGTTGCAGGCCCAATTTGCTTTTTTGGCCCATTAACTAAATCATTGTGCCGAGTACACGAAGGAAATTGTTTAAATGTCAATCGTCGTGAAATGAACACAAGGCTGAACTCAAACATTACTCTGAAAGGGTCTAAGCTGTTGATTTTAAAAGTCTCAGTTTTTAACCGTCGGCGATGCTTTGAAGGTTAATTAATTTGCGGCAGGGTGGCATGTGTCGTTTGCTCCTTATTGCTAATCAGCTCAAAGACCTGCCGGCAATAAAGACTCCACCCCTCGTTTACCGTGAAAACCCTGTGGGCCGCGCACGGAGATGCTGTTTGGTGGTGCGGACACTCCATGAGAAAGGAGGGCACCTGCCAAATGCACGTAGGCACGGCAAGGTCAACATCACATTGTTTGCTCATTGTGACAGCAAAGCAGATTACTACGCAATTAATCTTTCTTGTTATAACTGCCACACTGTACTTCTCACTTTATCTTAACTGCAGATATGAGGACAGGTTGTCTTCCTCTGAGAAAACCAGGTGTGGTTTATCTTTAGAAATCCATTGTCAGCCATGGAAAGCCATCAAAAAGACTCAGCTTGTGGAAGGGAAACCTCTGAATTTCTCTCCCATCCTGCTCAAAGTTCAACTTGGATACACTTGTGATGACTGAAAGGAAACTTTAATGGTTTCCTCATCCTGTATTAATATGTATTAAAAAAAAATTAATCCCAGCATAGCACAGAACTTCAATAAATCTCTCAATTTTTTTCCATTCCAATTAATTTGGTCATGGATTGTGTATGATGGCGTTTTCATTTCTTCACTCGAGTTTGATAAAACTCTACCATTCTTTCGCGAGTCTAACACCTTCCCTCCTTATTTGTAGTACGTCATGGAACTCTTCTACCATGATGTACGACTTTAAACTCGAGAGAAGTGTTTCAAGATATGGTTCTAAATTTTCAAGAACCATCGATGTTTTTTTTTTTTTGCAGTGTGTTTGATTCTCATAGCGTCATGATGAAGAAACACAAATTTTACCTTTCACCGACTTGAAAAATTAATCCAGATTTCATTTGCGTGCCAATGAAAGTTAGAACGTAATGGATTCATCTATCTCGAGATTCAGCTTCGTCTCAGGTCACAAGTTGGAGATTGGACATGACTGCACTGTGGTCACAAGACGTAACGTTCAATCCTTGCCCTCATAGTCTCCTCTTATCGTCTGTCCAACTGATTTTCATCTGCATGTAGAAATTACTGGAGGGGTGGTCAACAGCAAAGAAGATGTCATGAAATTGCTTTTGGAATGGCACGTCCGTTGCTTTTGGGTATAAACAAGCCACTGATTGGAATGACAAAGAAGAGCCAACAGTTACCTCTGCCAGGTCTTCATGGAAAACACACTGACTATAACCCTCAATTGAAACATCGGTGGATGCCGAGCTCTGGTTGTTAATCGTCTTACTTTACATTCAAAGCTAAAAAGTGGATTTTTTTGCATGAGAAGCTGCAATCTTGATCGGGGTTACTGAAGGAATACTACTCACTGCTCCAGATGCAGTTCATACCCTTTTTCGCCTTCCTCTTCCAAGACATCAACGTACGAAAGAAATGCTTCCTCAAATTTTATTTTGTATGCTTAATCATTGCAGGACAACATGTAAGATGCTCAAAGACTCATTTCTGGACTCCAAGACCCAACACATTGGATGATAAGAAAAACAAGAAACACATCACTGGTGCTCCTTTCGGCAGAAATCACCTTTCTCTTTTGTCTTTAAATTACCCAGATAAACTACTTTTTATGTGAGCCAATTTTACATACGAGAAGTAAGCCTACAAATATGTAATTAAATATGACCCTGCTGACAAAGGACCAACTGATATTCCTTTCACGAGGCAAAAATTTCACGAGATAGCATGAGATGATTTTGAAGAAAATAATTTCTAAAGTGGAATCATAAAGACTGTGTAAGAGAACAAAACAAAGAAAGAGGTTATTTGACCTTGACCATGCACATAAGCAAAGATTATTTCACCTTGACCATGCAGATAAAGAAAGAGGTTATTTGACCTTGACCATGCAGATAGATAGTTTATTTGACCTTGACCTTGCAGGCAAAGAAAGGTTATTTCACCTCGACCATGCAGATAGATAGTTTATTTGACCTTGACCTTGTGGACAAAGAAAGGTTATTTCACCTTGACCTTGCAAATAAAGAGGTTATTTCACCTTGAGCTTGCAGATAAAGAAAGAGGTTATTTCACCTTGACCATGCAGATAAAGAAAGAGGTTATTTGACCTTGACCTTCCAGATAAAGAAAGAGGTTATTTCACCTTGACCATGCAGATAAAGAAAGAGGTTATTTCACCTTGACCATGCAGATAAAGAAAGAGGTTATTTCACCTTGACCATGCAGATAAAGAAAGATGTTATTTCACCTTGACCATGCAGATAAAGAAAGAGGTTATTTCACCTTGACCATGCAGATAAAGAAAGAGGTTATTTCACCTTGACCATGCAGATAAAGAAAGAGGTTATTTCACCTTGACCATGCAGATAAAGAAAGAGGTTATTTGACCTTGACCTTGCAGAGAGATTGTTTATTTGACCTTGACCTTGCAGGCAAAGAAAGGTTATTTCACCTTGACCTTGCAGATAATGAAAGAGGTTATTTGAGCTTGACCATGTAGATAAGCAAAATTTATTTGACCTTGACCTTGCAGATAATGAAAGAGGTTATTTGACCTTGACCTTGCAGATAAGCAAAGTTTATTTGACCTTGCAAATAATGAAAGAGGTTATTTGACCTTGACCATGCAGATAAGCAAAGTTTATTTCACCTTGACCATGCAGATAAAGAAAGAGGTTATTTGTCCTTGACCATGCAGATAGATAGTTTATTTGACCTTGACCTTGTGGACAAAGAAAGGTTATTTCACCTTGACCTTGCAAATAAAGAGGTTATTTGACCTTGACCATGCAGATCAAGAAAGAGTTTATTTGAGCTTGACCTTGCAGATAAAAAGGTTATTTGACCTTGACCTTGCAGATAAAGAAAGAGGTTATTTGACCTTGACCATGCAGATAGATAGTTTATTTGACCTTGACCTTGCAAATAAAGAAAGAGTTTATTTTAGCTTGACCTTGCAGATAAAAAGGTTATTTGACCTTGCAGATAAAGAAAGAGGTTATTTGACCTTGACCATGCAGATAGATAGTTTATTTGACCTTGACCATGCAGATAAAGAAAGGTTATTTCACCTTGACCTTGCAGATAAAGAAAGAGTTTATTTGAGCTTGACCTTGCAGATAAAAAGATTATTTGACCTTGACCTTGCAGATAAAGAAAGAGGTTATTTGACCTTGACCATGCAGATAAGCAAAGTTTATTTGACCTTGAACTTGCAGGCAAAGAAAGAGGTTATTTGTCCTTGACCATGCAGATAGATAGTTTATTTGACCTTGACCTTGTGGACAAAGAAAGGTTATTTCACCTTGACCCTGCAAATAAAGAGGTTATTTGACCTTGACCATGCAGATAAAGAAAGAGTTTATTTGAGCTTGACCTTGCAGATAAAAAGGTTATTTGACCTTGACCTTGCAGATAAAGAAAGAGGTTATTTGACCTTGACCATGCAGATAGATAGTTTATTTGACCTTGACCATGCAGATAGATAGTTTATTTGACCTTGACCTTGCAAATAAAGAAAGAGTTTATTTTAGCTTGACCTTGCAGATAAAAAGGTTATTTGACCTTGCAGATAAAGAAAGAGGTTATTTGACCTTGACCTTGCAAGCAAAGAAAGAGGTTATTTGACCTTGACCTTGCAGATAAGCAAAGTGTATTTGACCTTGACCTTGCAGGCAAATAGGTTATTTGACCTTGACCTTGCAGATACTGAAAGAGGTTATTTGACCTTGACCATGCAGATAAGCAAAGTTTATTTGACCTTGACCTTGCAGGCAAATAGGTTATTTGACCTTGACCTTGCAGATAAAGAAAGAGGTTACTTGAACTCGCAGACCATGAAAGGTTATTTTAATCATGAATGACTCATACAATATCCTTAACAGCAGAGTAGGTGTTGCAAAAAAGCTTTTGTGGCAGGAAATAAACTGGGTGGTTTGCCATTGGTCATGAAGAGAAGTTTTTTTTTTAAAACCATATGATCTTTTGTTAAGAGAGGAACTTGTACATGAATCGCATGTAGAACAAGGACATTAGGAAACACCAGTGCACCTTTATATTAATTACATTAGTATTTATAGACGATAGACAAATCAACGCAGTGCAAGGGATTTCAATGTTTTTTTTTCTTAATACAAGATCGACGCTCATGGAAGAGCAAGTTGAAAAAGGGGAAAAGGGAATGTAATGAGAGTGAAGCCACAGTTGGACAAAGGCAAGGGAAAGAATGAACAGGAAAAAAAGAGCGAGGTAGACATGAAACACAGTAACCTGCAAAAGAGGGTTGGGTTTGGGAGGTTAATGGAGGTAGAAAAGTTTGAGGATGGAGATTGAGGATGACGCGAGTTGGTCATGCACACCTGCATGAAGCCCTGAGGAAAGGTGCGATGTTAAAGCCTCTCGAAGACAGTTCCACAAATGGAAGAAAAAAAAAGAAACAAAATAGTGAAGGTGGGCAATAAGCTTGGATTTTGAGAGTTTAACAAGGAGGGCTTAGTGGAAGAAGGTGTACAGAGTTGAGGAGCTGAGAAAAATCAAGAGGGCTGGGGGAGCAGAGGGATATAGACCAGAAGAAAGGTGATATTAAAAAAAAACAAAAAAAACAGACGAACAAACTGTCGGTGATGTGAGAATAACAGACCTTGGGCGAAATATATACAGGGATATGGTCTTGACCTTTTGCTTGAGATTTAGGACATCTGATCATTGCTGAGAGAGAAGCAGCAGCACGTCTTTTGTAGAATGGCTGGGACAATACACCAATGGTCAGAAGATCAGGATATTTGAGAAAAACAAAGGAAGAGTTATTGTCAACTATGATGATGGATTCCAAATAATATTCCTAATACTGGAAGGAAGATAACACTGAACAACAAAATTTTTTTACTGGAGATGTGTAAAGTGATTTAGACTAATTTGGGTACGCTGATTTCAAAAATCATAACCGTTTTGCTGTATCACGTCAGGATTTTCAGGAACAGAAATATTCCCATTGCCTAGAAGTCAGGATTTCAATGAAATTTACAAAAATTCATTTATTCATTTATTTCATCATGAATGCTTCAAAATTATAGAA
Source organism: Eptatretus burgeri (assembly GCF_056783735.1). NCBI lineage: Eukaryota > Metazoa > Chordata > Myxini > Myxiniformes > Myxinidae > Eptatretus > Eptatretus burgeri. Next base: position 49,586,309 of record NC_140971.1, read on the forward strand.
ATTACAGAAAAACTCCACTAGAATGTAATTAAAAATGCTTTAGGCATTTGGCTTTGCGTTTGTGCTGCTCTGTGTCAGTTTCACGATGCAGGAACCAGCAGAAATCGCCCATCATGTTCGGGTTGTGCCGCCCTTGGTAACGCGTCTCCATGAGTGAAATCTCTTGGTGGAATCGCTCGCCGTGCTCGTCCGAGACTGCTCCCAAGTTGTCAGGGAAGAGGTTCAGGTGCTGGTGTAGGAAATGGATTTTCAGGGACATCCTGGAGCCAAGTTTCCTGAAGGACTCCAGCAGCTGCTGCACTATTTCTTCATAGTTGTCCGCGCGCTCGTTCCCCAAGAAGTTGTCCGTCACACCTTTGAAGCTCCTCCACGCTGCCAGCTCTTTGGGGTTTAGAGTTGTCGGAAAAGTTTCGTCCTTCATAATCTGTCGGATTTGCGGTCCAACAAAGACACCAGCCTTGATCTTGGCCTCCGACAAGGTGTTGCCAAACTTTTCCTTGAGGTATAAAAACCCATGCCCATTCAGATCCATTGCCCGTACAAAACTTTTCATCAAGCCGAGCTTTATGTGGAGTGGTGGAAGGAAAACCTTGGCTGGGTCGACAAGGGCGACATGCTTCACGTTGTGTCGACCAGGTACATGCTCTTTTTGCTCTTCCCAATCTTTCTTCGTCCAGTGATTCTTGTCGTCTCTGCTATCCCAGAGACAAAGGAAGCACATGTATTTCGTGTAGCCTGACTGCAGCCCTAACAACAGCGCCACCACTTTCAAGTCTCCGCAGATGTGCCAGTTGAAGTCATTGTACTTGATGGAATCAAGCAGCTGCCGCATAGTCTCATAGGTCTCTGTCATGCCAAACGCGTGAGCCAGTGGGACTGATGGTTTCTCGTTGCCATTGTGGAGCAAAACAGCCTTCAAGCTGTTCTTCCCCGAGTCGATGAAGAGGCGCCAGTCTGCAGGATCGTGATCACACCCAAGTTCTTTCAACAGACCGTTGATGTCACTGCAGAATGTCATCGTGTCTTCCATCTCAAAGAACTCAGCCATGTCTCTGTGACGTGCTCTGAACAAGGATATCTTGGTGTTAGGTTCAAGTAGATTCCACTGCTGCAGCCTTGATCCAAGCAGCTCTGCCTTTGCCTTTGACAGCGAGAGATCTCTTACAAGATCATTTAAGTCTCCCTGGTTCATAAGGTATGATTCTTGAGTGTCGGGTTCAAAAGGTTCATCATCACCATCCTCTTCACCACTGCTTACAGCTATGTTCTGATCAGCTGGAGGTGTTGGAACGGGGTTCTCGTCATCATGAGGCACAGGTTTACGAGCAGAGACGCAGTCAGCGTACTTGATGTGACCTTTATTCTTCTTGTTGAAGCCGGCGATGCTTGTGCAGCAGAAATAACAATCATCATGATGATTCTGCGGCTCACGCCATATCATGGGCACCGCAAATGGCATGCTCGCGCGCTTGCCCACCAACCACTGAGTCAAGGTTGTGTGACAGCTTGTGCAGCAGATGTGTGGTGCCCAGCTCTGTTCTTGGTCCCCCACCTTACACCCGAAGTCGTGAAAGTAGGCGGCCTTCATTTTCACTGCTGTAGATATCCTTCGCTGTTGATCTTTTTTGGTATACCGACCACAGACATAACAGAAGTTGTCAGGATGATTGCTACAGGAACGCCTACTCATCTTTATCTGAAAGAAAGAAATATAACACAAGTTAACAACAATTGTACGAAATAGACATGTTAAAGACATATGTAAATTTCATTGAAATCCTGACTTCTAGGCAATGGGAATATTTCTGTTCCTGAAAATCCTGACGTGATACAGCAAAACGGTTATGATTTTTGAAATCAGCGTACCCAAATTAGTCTTAATCACTTTACACATCTCCAGTAAAAAAAAAAAATTGAAATTTGTTGTTCAGTGTAATCGGTCTTTAATCGGGAGGATGTTTCCTTTTTTTTTTCTTTTTCTTTTAGATTTGCTCGAAATATTTGTGGTTATTCATGAAAGCTCACTCCATATATCTGTCAGTGTTACCCAGGGAACTCTTGATTTATCGATATTGGCATCCACATGGTACAATTTAATGGATTTCATGATCAGCTTTCACTGCTATGCTGCAGATACCCGATGTAACTGCTCATTGCACCTGTCATTGTGTTGTCTTATGCAACTCTGAATGCCCAACTCTGATATTCAATCATCAATGGGTTTGTATATTAATTTTTTCAATCTCAATGTTGCTGAGAGTGGCATGCTGATTCTTTGGCCCCTCATCCATCCTTCAAAAAGATTCAGCCCTTCGTATAGCAGCTTGGGGATCACAACCTCATCTCTGCTTCGAGGTTTCAAACATCTCCTTCAGAAATGCTACTCGTATTTCCCTTCTACACCACGGTATATGTCTTCCTCTTCTTCTTCTTCTTCTTCTTCTTCTTCTTCTTCTTCTTCTTCTTCTTCTTCTTCTTCACAAAAGGATTATTTTTCAGAAGTGTTTTTCTGCTCAGCATTTGGTGCACCAACCATCCCCCCCCCCCCACATGGAGAGCGCGGTGTTTCTCCATGCATTCAACAAGGGATTTTATCTCCCTTCCCATGATCTTTATCTCCATTTGTCAAAGTTGGGAATCTGGAATCAGAATAAGCATCCATCTCTACCTCACGCACTCAAGGGGTCGTGTCCCTCCTTTCTGCATCACTCCTCACCCCACCATTGCAATGCTTCCCCAACAGCCAACACACTCAGACCTTCCTGCTCACCCCACCCACAAAAGCTTCCCACCTCCATCTTCCCAATGCCTCTACCCCCCCCCCCATCTCCTTCTGTGTGGACCTCAAACATCCGAGGTATTCTCTATAACCTGATAGATCTCTCAATCCACACTGCTGCCGATAAACCACACACCATCTGGTTAACAGAATCCTTCCTCCCACAAGATGTCTCAGACTCCTTAGTGTTGTACCAGTCTCAGACTCCTTCATGTCCTTCCCTGTCGTACCCAACTGCTCCTGGACTCTGTGGCATTTGCACCCGATAGAGTTCTTTCAACCCTCGACGCTGACTCTGCAACTGAACTGGATGGCATCAGTTCACGTGTCTTAAAAAACGTGCTCTGCTGCTCTTGCACATCCTCTGCCCCTTTCACCCTGTTATTTGTCTGAGGTCATCTTCCATCTGCTTGGAAAATCAGCCAACATCACTGAATTACATTAAGAGGTAGAAAAACTGATCCACTCAACTACAGACCTATCAGCTTACTTCAAATCATCGGTAAGGTCATGGAATCCATCATCGCAGTTGATATGAAAACCTTCCTTTTCTCCAACAACCTCATCTCAGATCACCAATTTTGTTTCAGACCAGGTTACTCCACATTGGACATGCTGCTTATACTCACCTAAGAATGACTGGAAGCCCTCAATGTCAGACATGAGATTAGGGCCGTCTCTCTGGACACATCTCATGCTTTTGATACAGTCTGGCATCCTGCATTACTCTCCAAACTCTCTGCCGAAGGAATCCAAGGCCGAATCCACACATGGCATGCTGACCTCCTCTGTTCTTGGAACCAACATGTGGCTCTCAACGGAACCATTTCATGTCCTATCCCTGTCAAGGCTGGAATACCCCATGGCAGTGTTCTTGGCCCCATATTATTCCTAATCTTCATCAATGATCTCACTGACTCTGGAAAATCCTCTTTATATGTTTGTTGATGACTCCACCCTGTGCAGTGTCATCCCTCATCCTTCAGACTGGCCGGCTGCAGCCTCTTCCCTTTCTTCAGACCTTGAAAAATGCTTTGAAAAAACACTTGGAAAAAAACACAAAATACCTACCTTGTCTTTCAATCCTGACAAATCTCACACTCTCACCATGTCTCTCCAAATGGACTTTCTGGCAACTCCTTCTTCATCTACTTTCTTAACAATCCTCTTGAGGAAGTTCAGTCATTCAAACTCCTGGGTCTCATGAACAGACATGATCTTTCTTCAAAAGCAAACCACATTTCAAAGTTGGCCTCCAAAGCCAGCCTCCAACTAGACATCCTCCATCATACAAAGTCCTTTCTTGGCAGATCTGAACTCTTATCCCCTTAAAAGGCCTTCGTTTGCAGCTTGATGGAGTACTGCTCTCCTCTACAGGCTGGCTCCCCTGCCTCACACCTTACTCAGCTTGATGCTGTATAAACCAAGGCCTTCAAGATTATTGAAACCTCTCTTGATAAAGCTGAGTCTATGGGTCCATCACTTCACCATCACAGACAGGTAAGTGGTCACTCTATCTTCCACAGTCTCCTTTCTGGACTTGCACACTCTGTTCTTTCCATTCTTCATCTCATCCTGCTTTCTGCATCAACCCCTTTCTGATGAAACAACCTAAATCCAGGATCACTGCTCACCTCCACTAATCCTCCCAGCCAGACATTTCCCCACTTACAGCCACTCTTTACTTCCCATCACTAAACCAGTTTCCAATCCAGTTAGTAACCGAACTAGCCATTCCACAAGCACTAACCTGAGCTAACAACCTCCGATGTAGTACCTTATCAAATGCCTTCTGAAAGTCTTGAAACACGACATCCACTGCAATTCTCTCATCCCCCCTCCCCCCCCCACCCCAGTTACAAACCACTTCATAAAACTCTGATAATATATTATACATGACATCTCTCGAGTAAATCCATGCCAACTACCCTCAATTAGTGTGAAATTATTCAAATGGTCCCCTGTCCATTCCTTAATTTATGTCACCAACACTTTTGCTACAACTAAAGTCAAACTAACAGGTTTATAGTTTCCCAATTCTTCTCTGGATCCTTTCTTAAATCAAGATGTTACATTTGTTACTCTCCCACTCTCTGGTACCTGTCCTGACTCCAAGGAACTATTAAACATATCAGCTAACATCTCCCCATCATAAACTCATGTGTAACTAGAAGGGCACCCAGGAGAGCGCATATCTCTGCCACGTAATGCCTGACCCACAAGAACATATCGGGCCCTATCAATACATTTTTGAAATATCATGATATCCAGTTATATATTGTTTTTGTCCGAATCTCTCAATGATGAAGAATCTCTTTAAAAATTAAACAATTCTCGCATCCAGATCCGGATTCAGATCTTCACCAAAATCGAATCAATTCTTCCTTGTTACATGCCCACAATGTCCACCAAGTTTACTCTGAATCTATCAACAACTTTTTGAGATATCGTGCTATATATCGTTTTTGGCCCAATCTCTCAATGGTGAAGAATCACTTTAAAAATTGTCGTAGTTGGATCCAGATCCAGAGCTTCACAAAAATATAATCAGTTTGTCCTTGTCACACACCAAACCTGTCCACAAAATTGCATCCAGATCCGAAATCGTGCTCTACATCGTTTTTGGCATCATCTCTCAATGGTGAAGAATCATTGAATAAATTATCGGATCCAGATCCAGATATTCACAAAGATCGAATCAATTTGTCCGATGCACACACCCAACCTGTTTTTGAGATTTCCTGCTTAGAGACAGACAAAGAGACAGGTGTGAAAACATTTCCTCCATCCAAGTTTGGTGGTGGAGGTCATGATTCAGTCTTTGAAACGGCTCAAGTTTTGAAGAGTTTAAAGCATTAAATTATTACCTGCACCACCGAAGGTGAAGGAGGTTATGTTTTCACCCCCTTTCTGTCTGTCTGTCTGTGTGCAAGATATGTCAAAAAGTTGTGGACGGATCTGGATGAAATTTTGTGGACAGGTTTGGTGTGTGACAAGGACGAATTGATTAGATTTTGGTGAAGACAAGTATCCGGATATTACACTTTAAAGTAATTCTTCACCATCGAGCAATAGTGCGAAAACCGATATGCAGCAAAATATCTCAAAAAGTTATAGACGGATTCGGACAAAACTTGGGGGACACGTTGGGTGTGTGCCAATGCTGAATCATTTCGATTTTGGTGAAGAACCGAATGCGGAATTCGAAACGAGAATTAAAAAAAACTTTTTAAATGATTCTTTACCATAGAGACATCGGCCAAAAATGATATGTTGCATGATATTTCAAAAAGTTGTGGATGAGTCATGACAAAACTAGGTGAATTAGATAGGTGAAAAGAACAAGCCGATTATATTTTGGTTTACGTCCGGATCCAGATCCGACCAACCAGTGGAATACAAAATGTAAACTGTTCAGCCTGGCGGAGGTATGTGCTCTACCGAGTGCCGTTCTGGTTACCCTCGCCAGAGGAGAGGGTATTGCATTTGGGTCTATTTGTTTGTTTGTTTGTCTGCTTGTCTGCACAGAACATGAGTGTTTTTCTCCACAAATGCTTTTCGGATTGAGACAAAATTTTCACCATCAGAGCGACTACTCATGTACAATGATAATTATGATGTCATAGGTCACGTGGTGTGGCAGCTATGTTGGAAAAAAAGGAAAAACTTTGAACCTCTGTATCTCTGAACCGCACTAAGGTAAAATTGAAACTTAGCACATGGCAAGAACTCCACATGGTAAATGAGTGTGTTTTTTAATGATGTCATTGGTGGCTTCGTTATGATGTCATAATTGCATAAAAAGAATGATACATCCATTATATGTGTGCTACATACATATAACGCTACATACATATAATGGTTTGAGCAAAATCAGATGATGCACATCTGAGAAATGGTTGGGGACACATTTAAGTAACAAAATGGCCACCAGTCGGCCATCTTGGATCAGATCTCTAAACAAAATGACAATTATATGTGAGTCATCATTCCTTATTGGTATGCCAAGTTTGAATAAGATCAATAAATGCATGCCCGAGAAATGATTGACGACCTTTTCGACATTGGGTGTGTTTTTACGACCTAAATGGCTGCCAATTCGCCATCTCAGATCATGTCGACAAACAAAATGATGTGCATATGTTTCCCATCATTTCTTGTCTTTGTGCCAAGTACAAATAAAATCGGTCCATATATGTCCGGGATATGGTTGCGGATGCACACACACACGCACGAACGCACGAACATGAAAATCGAGACGAAATCCATAAGCCCCCATTTCGGACTAATAAACGTCATGGGTCAGGGTCAAGTGTCCGATCAAAGCGGGACATCTTGGTACCCGGTCATCACTGCTTGCAGTTATAAAGTAGCAGTTCTAGTTCTATCTATTATCACTGGGCTGCATTTGAAATATTTTTTCAGAGGTCTAGGTTTTCTCAAAGGTCCTTATATGTTTTTTGCAAACTGAATTCAGAAATGTATCTCATTTCGTTCAATCAGGTCAAGTTTTTATGTTATCTCAATTTTAAGGAAAAAATAATCAAAATTTTGGGTTTTTTAATTAGCATTTTTAAAATTCAAAATCAGACTTACATTGACAGAAAATGTGCAAACTATACATAAAATGACACACAAGTACCGTTAATGTGGAAGAAAGTGCCTTCTCAATTACTTTAATTTCAATTTCAGGAAAATATAGATAAATCGTTGTTTCTGGCAACATCCAACTTCAGTCGCTCCAGCAGTCGCTGTTTTCCTTCATCTTTTTAATGTTGAATTTCACATTAACGGTACTTGTGCGACATTTTCTGTCAATGTAAGTCTGATTTTGAATTTTAAAAATGCTAATTAAAAAAACAAAAATTTTGATTATTTTTTTTCCTTAAAATTGAGATAGCATTAAAAACTTGACCTGATTGAGCGAAATGAGATACATTTCTGAATTCAGCATGAAAAAAAAAACATATAAGGACCTTTGAGAAAACCTAGACCTCTGAAATGATGCAGACCAGTGAATTAATGACGTAACACACCAGTACACAAACACCACACAAAACAAGTACTGACGAGGGTCTGCAATCTCTGATTGCCCTTTTTCTTGTTTGATTCGTAATTATCTGAGAAACTGATGATAATTAAAAAAAAATTATCAATTTTCAACCCTGGCATTTTGACCGATGACGAAGATTAATATAAACCTGTGCAGTTGAGGTAAATCAATAAGTAGAGGGAGAAAACA
>NC_140971.1:49596829-49614329 GCF_056783735.1 Eptatretus burgeri
TGGCGACCCCTAACAGGAGCAGCCGAAAGAAGAAGAAGAAGATATATATATATATATATATATATATATATATATATATATATATATATATATATATATATATATATATATATATATATGATTGGTGATGGTTGACTGCGCTCATTGTGTGATTTTTTACAGGTCGTGCTTTACACGTCTAGTCTGAGTCGTCGCACTATGAGTTGTGAGCAGAGAGCCAATCTGAAGTTTCTTACCAAGCTTGGCAAAACACCTTCTGAATCCTTCACAATGCTGCAGCAAGTCTACAGGAAATAAACGATGTCATGTACACATGCATTTGAATGGTGCAAGAGCTTCAAAGGGGACGGGAGGATGTTGAAGATGATCCACGGTCTGGAAGACCTTCAACGAGCAGAACGGCGGACAACATCGAGCGTGTGAAGCGGATGGTGCGTGCAGATCCTCGACTCATGGTGCGGATGATTGCTGAGGAACTTTCCATCAACAAGGACACTGTCTGGAGCATCATCACTGAAAACCTCGAAATGCGCAAGGTCTGTGCAAAGATGGTCCCTGAGCTGTTGTCCGAGGACCAGAAACAGCAAAGAGTCACTGTCTCTCAAGACATTATCGAGCACCTCAAGGACGATCCAGACCTGCTCGGGAGAGTCATTACTGGCGATGAATCGTGGATATTCGAATACGATCCCGAGATCAAATGGCAGAGTCATCAGTGGAGAAGTCCGGCATCACCAAGACCAAAGAAAGCAAGGATGTCGAAGTCAAAGGTCAAGGTGATGCTCATCACATTTTTTGACATCAAGGGCATTGTCCACTTCGAGTTTCTACCACAGGGTCAATCAATGAATCAAAACGTGTACAAGGAGATCCTCTGGCACCTCATGAGATCAGTCCGGGACAAGAGGAGGGATCTGTGGGAGAACAACGCCTGGGTGCTCCACCATGACAACGCCCCTGCTCACAGTGCCCTGAGCATCCAACAGTTTCTGGCGGAGAGGAACGTGCCAACTCTGGAGCAACCCCCATATTCGCCACACTTGGCCCCTTGTGATTTTTTTCCTATTCCCCAAGCTCAAGGGGGTGATCAAGGTGACCCGATTTCCTGATGTGGAGGCCATCAAAAGGGCCGTGATGACGGAGCTCTGGAGGATTCCAGAAGAAGCCTTCGGGGGGGGGGGGGTGCATCGAAGCGTGGAAGAAGAAGATGGACAAGTGTGTGAGACTGGAGGGAAACTATTTTGAAGGGGACAAGCTGTGATTTCAATATCTTTTTTGGAATAAAATTTCCGTGAAGTCAGTCCCTTTACTTTTTAGACGGACCTCGTGTACATACACAGGTTACATCAAAGTTCCATCACACCCTAGCAATTTGTGTGTTCAAGTGGCAGGGGAATACTCTGAGATATTATGTGAAGTTTCATTAACCCCTCTGTAATTTGTGATTTTTCTGAAAATAAAAAGGCCAGGTGAACCTTGTTAAATACAATTATTAATGCTTACATAATACCTGGGTGACAGAGGGTAAAAGGTGAATGTAGAGTTTCTCGAGTGACAGGCACAAGCAAAGCACATGACTAACAGGGAACAGACACAATTATAATTTGACCTCCACAGGGCTCAGAGTCATTTGCATTCACACAATGACTTCCTAGTTTGCAAAGGGTTACCCATCATTGGCCCTAATACTACTCATCTTTTAACGAGACACATCGACCAACATGGTTTCCTTTATACATGCATATGTGTCGTGATCTGAATATATAACTTTTCTCCTACCTTTCTCTATGCAGTGAGTGTACACCTATACCTCAAGCTCAACATCTACAAACACTTACCATTTCAACAAGCAAATGCCTTCATAAGAGTCTATTCTTTACTTATCTGAACAGTCCATGTTGATAGTTTCATGGCATTGCAGGTTTATTGTGCTGCTGCTGCCAGACAGGTGGCGATGTCATGTGATTTCCTCATCCCTTGAGAGCAATCTGCATTGTTTGAATAATCGTTTCATCATACTTGATGTCATCGAGTTTGAATTTGTCATGTAAATACTGAGTTGCAGGATGAAACGATCTTAGGAGATCACGAAAATGAATCTACACTCAATGCCAGGTCTATTATTGACTTGCATTATGTCAACATGACGCCGGTTCTGATAATCTGCTTTTGCAACAGGCCCTGTGGCCTATGTGGGGTAGGGCAGCAGTACTTACTTAACATCATCAGGAGAGGTGCATGGAATAGGTCCCTCTGCCGCGATTTGTCAGACAAACAGCAGCAGGAGACGCACTCAAAAAGAGCCAAGTAATGTTTCCGCGATGCTGGGGACTCGAGCACGAGAAAGTGCCTGTCCAAAAGATTTATGTCCACTCATTTATAAAGCGCGTCTCTTTAACCCGGACTTTACAGCTGGCGGTGCAATTTTCGGTTCCTGGTTGTCACGTAGGGGATGGCCTTTTGACCTGCTTGCCATTCATTCCTGTCTGAGAATCGATCGTAGCAGCAGAAGCACTTTACTTAAGCAGCTCGGCAGGGCAGACAAATCTGGAAAAATGTGAAGTAGGAGGCTGTGTGGTTGAAGTAGAATGGCTGTGGGAGGTTTGAGGGAGGGGCAAGCAGTGAGTGGTGAAGGCAGGCCATGAGGAGTGGGAGTGGTGGGGTAGAGGTGAATCCCAGGTAAAGAAGCTGATAAAGCTTTAATTTGACTAATTGCCCCTCATGCCCTTCTAATTACTGCATCCCACCAACTGCCTCATTGAGAAAAAGCCAACCACGCTGATGCAAATGCGCCGTCGTGCACCATGATCATTGGGTCTGATGGGGAGACAAAATGGCACCTGACTGGAGCATTATGCAGCAGGTCATGCATTTAGATACTCCAAGGCAATACATTTCCCCAAAGAACATACCTGACAAGGTGTGCTCTTTGTTATTCTCCATCCTTGTTTCACTTTTAATTTATTTCAATGTGTTATTTGTATTGCATACCAGGAAATCGTTTTCATCCACTCTGCAGGCAAGGCTGAACCCTGTGACACCCCATTAAAGTTTGAGCAACTGCCAAATTGGAAGAGCATAGCTTAACATCCCCACCAAAAGATGGCTTACTCCTTCCTCTATATGCAATGTCTATCGGCCGATTAAACAGCGATGGGAATCAAACCCCAAGATTTGTTAGCCCAAAGGTAAGAAGGCTAACAACTCAGATAAACCTGCCACCCTACCCCTCCACTCCCCCTCTCACACTACCTCGCACTTGGCATGCAAATGATTTGTTTTAATAAAAATGCAAAATTGTACTGACATTCTGGGAACTTGGTATATTGAACAATAAGATCTCCATGCTTCCGTGACAAGCAAGTTATGCAGTCACACCTTTCTTCCAAAGACTTTCGTTGGCAGATTTCACCCTCGTATCAGGTGTAAACCACTTGATTTCAAACTTGTAGTTCTTGGATTTTAATTCAGGAAAATCCCAGCTGTTGATTCGAACAGCAATTCAAACAAAATTGCGCATGTGATTAATCGTGACATGAAAGTGTTTTGCACTTTGAAAAGAGCTTACATGGTTGAAGAACTTTGTTGCTGAACCATTTCAATTGCAAAGCTTCAAACAACGGATCTTATCTCCCATCCCATGATGTTTGTCTCCGTTTGTCAAAGTTAGGCATCTGGAATCAGAATAAGCATCCACCCTCGCCCCTCGCCCCCCCCCCCGCCACACCATCTGCTCAAAGCTTCATGCCACCCCACCCTGTCAATGCTTCCCGTCACCCACCCTCTCAAACCTTTCCCCACATGCCAAACACAAACCTTTCCCCACAACCCCCACACAAAAACTGTCCCCCGCACCCCACACAATCAAATCTACCCATGCACCAGACACATTCAAACCTCCCACGCACCTCTTTAGTGTCTCTCCCCAGGTATTTCCTCCTCCACTTTGATCAGCCGGAACAAAGCCCCAGTGGCGGAGTTACTACACTTTACAAAAATAGCTCAATTTGTCTCTGTACATGTACTGGTCTTACACCTCCCAGCATCCAGGAGTAACTCTGGTTGCGACTTATCCCACCGCTCTTTCCACTTGTTCATCTGTGTGTTGGACCATCCTCCTAACAGTGATGACTTCATCTATATCTCTATCTCTCTCTATCTCTCTCAGACAACATGGGCAAACTTTTAACCACTCATCCCAACTCTCTATTCATTATATGTTGTAACTTCAATTGTCACCTTTCAAATTGGCAGGGTGTTGGCACCTCTTAACAGCCATGGTACTTCAGCAAAGACTGTTATGACTCCATAGGACTGACTCAATCTGTGAACTTTCCAACCCTGATTTCTCCAAATGATAAATCCTCCCTTCTGGACTTGGTGATGACCAACTTTCCCACAAATGACTCATGCTCTTCCTCTGCATCAGTTGGTTCATCTGATTATATGCTTGTGAAAGTCAACATCTCTCTGGCTATTATTCTCAGAGAGGTGCCTCAATGCCGACGAGTCGAGCATTTCACTCAGGCAGATTGGCAGGGACTGCAAGGAGCCATCTATCTTCAGGACTGGTCTCCCATATCCACTGCCCCTGATGTTAACTCAGCCTGGGAATTCCTCCACAGAACCCTGTTCTCTCGCACAAACAGATTCATCCCATCTCATCTTCAACCATCCTACCCTTTTTCCCCACACATTCTGAATTTGATTTGATAAAGAGGACATCGTGGGTCAGGTGTCCGATCGAAGACGGGTTGTATCGAAGCGGGGCGGCGTGGTTTTGTTTTTCACCATATAAATTTCACTAAATTTTCACCATAGATGCAAATACTCATGTAGAATGTTTTTTTTTTATGATAACTATGATGTCATAGGTCACATGATGTCGTTGCAATTTTTGAAAAAAACAGAAAAACTTTGGACCTTTGTGTCTCCAAAACCGCTGCAGGGAAAAATCTTTAAACTGGCACATGTGAAATACAACCCAAGGGAAACAAATGTGATTTTTGATGGCTTTGTTATGGCATCATCATTTCATACATAGAATACTTTATCCAATCAGTTTGAAAACTTTTGAGGGTCATCTAGGGCTAAATTGTAATTGGCCAAAAAATTGATGACATCATCGGTCATGTAGTTCGGCGGCCATATATATACTTTTTTATTTTTCTTAAACCTTCAAAAATCTTCTTCTCTGAAGTGGCTGAACAGATCGAGACGAAACTTTACACGTATGACCACCTGCTCATGAGGAACAAAAGGTTCACACATGTGATATCATGTCACATGGTTTGGTAGCCATATTGAATTTACCCTAAATCCCTCCTGTGGTATCCAAGGCCATCTCCACTCATGGCTCCAAGACTTCCTCTCCTGTCAACAGCCAACGTGTGGCTCTAAATGGAGTTCTCTCATCCCCTCTTCCTGTCCAGGCTACAGATCCTCAAGGCAGCGTTCTAGGCCCTGGTCATCAATGATCTCTCCGACTCTCTGAAAAATCCGCTTTATCTCTTTTCTGATGACTCCTCCCTTTGCCGTACCATCTGTCATGCTTCAGACCAGCAAGCAGCAGCTTGTCCACTCTCTGCAGATCTGGGTAAAATCACAAACTGGTCCAACATGTGGAACATCTCTTTCAATCCTGACAAATCTCACACTCTCACTTGGTCTCTCCGTAAGGAACGTTTAGAACCCCCCCCATCCACTTTGTCAACAATCCTCTGGAACAAGTCCTTTCATTCAAGCTTCTGGGTCTCACTAAATGCCATGACCTTTCCGAGGAAAGCCACATTTCCAACCCGACCTCCAAAGGCAGTCGCCAACTGGGAATCCTTGTCATGCAAAGTCCTTCCTCGGCCCACCTGAGCTCCTGACCACATACAAAGCTTTCCTCTGCAGCCTGATGGAGTACTGCTCTCCCCTCTGGGCTGGTGCTCCTGCCTCTCACCTTTCTCGGCTTTACGCTGTGGAAACCAAGGTATTTTGGATCATTGGCATTTCCCACGATGAGGCTGAGTCTTTGAGCCTCTCACTCTCCCACACAGGCAGGTCAGTGGTGTTTCTGTCTTCTACCATTTCCTCTCCGGTCTCGCCCCCCCCCCCTGCTTTGTCTGCATTATGTCTGTATAAGTGTGATTTTCTGTTATGACGTCGTAGGCGCCTTCGTTATGACATCATAATTGCATATATTGAATGCTACATCCGATCAGAATGAACATTTTTGAGGGTCATCTATGGATAAAATGGACCACAAAATAAGAAGTCATCAGTCACGTGATTCGGCAGCCAATATTGTGTTTTATTTTTTTAAACCTTCAAAACTCTTTTTCTCTGAAATGGCTGAACAGATTGAGGCTAAACTTTCCACCTATGACCGCCTATCCATGAGGAATATGACACATATGATATCATAGGTCACATGGTTTGGCCGCCATTTTGGATTTATCCTCAAACATATAAAAATATTCTCCTTTTTGCTGGATAGATTGAGGAGAAACTTCACATAAATATTCCCAAAGGCATATGTGTACAAAGTTGTGAAGGAATAATTGATGTCACATGGTTTGGCAGCCATGTTGGTTTTAAGAAAATATTAAATAATGTTTTCTCTGGAACAGCTTTATCAATCGACATGAAACTTCATATTTATGGTCTCGTACTGATGGTGAATACATGTTTTAAATTTCAATTTGATCGGACACATTGTCTGGCAGCCAGAAGTATTTAATGTTTTAATGTCGGTTTTTATATTTTTGAATCAAATTTTTTTTAAAAAATAAGGCTCAGTTGGCTGTGCCCAGGTGTGTTTGAGGATAGAGGAGTTGCAGTTGAAATGTGAATCCTCATCTAGGTTCCTCCAGATGACTTCATCTTTTCGTTTTTTCTTGTTTGGGTTCCTTCTGATTCGTCCAATGCAGGACTGAACCTATTTGGTCTTCCATTTAATCTGAATTGAATATATTTTAATCCTGTTCTGAATTCACTGAATAATAATTTTTGAAAAACGTCATGGGTCAGGGTCAGGTGTCTGATCAAAGTGGGGTTGCTTCAAAGCAGGACAGCTTGGTACCCGGTCCTCACTGCCAGCAGTTATAAAGTGGCAGTTCTAATTATGTCTCTTATTAATTCCAGAACACACCAGTACACAAACGCCACACAAAATACACCAAACAAACACCACACAAAACTAGTCCTGACGAGGGTCTGCAATCTCCAATTGCTTTTTTTCTTGTTCAAAAATGTATTGGGCCTGATATGTTCTCATGGCTCAGGCATTGCGTGGCAGAGGTTTGCGCTCTACCGAGTACCCTTCTAGTCTGCAATTGCTACTAAAAGGGGGGTGGACAGTTATCCAATCAACATATTCTAGTTTTGCATTTTTAATTAATTTTCTGAAATTTGTAGAATATGTTTTTCACTTGGAAGTTGTGGGTTACGATGTGTAAACAAAGGTGGAAAAAGTCTGATTTAATGCAATTTAATTCAAGGTGACAAGTCAACGAAGGGTGAAAATATTGAAAGGGGGTGTAGACTTTATAGCGACACTGTATAATATATATATATATATATATATATATATATATATATATATATATATATATATATATATATATATATATATATATATATATATATACATTGTCATGGTATTTAGTATGAAGAAATATGAAATGCTTTTCGCTGTTTTTGATGATAAACACATGAGAACGTAAAAAATCTCACTTTAGCCACATGCATTTCAGCAATTGATCTTCAACCATTGCTTCATTCAAACTACAAAAAAATTCTCACATATATTCGCTTTTTGCTTTCCATGAAAGAACAGTGCAGTGCACTAAAGTTTTGAACTGTAAAACAGCTTTATAAGGAAGCATGATGAAAGATGCAAACGTTACTTGTCAAAATTGTCCCGTTCAGAAGTGTAAACATCTGACAGATGAGCAAATTCTATATCTGCATTTCCTGGTGGGATAAGCCTAAAGAAAGACTGTTTTGACAATCCATGCTTATCACACGAAACACACAAGAGCAAGCGATCTGGGAAGGTGCATCCAAGACCATTTCTATCATTAACAACAAATGGCTTATAAAGGCAAAGTAATTACTGAACACACAAGGAAAAGAAACGTTCGAGATGTCAGTTTTTCGCCACAATGTTACAAAGACACCATGTCATATGTACTGACAAGAAAAAGCAGGTGAAGAAGTATTTTCATGCGATGAATTTCATTAAAATTCTCGACATCTTCATGTAATCAAATTTTTATTTTTTCCCAAGGAGGATTTATTATCCCTCCCTTTTTGAAAAGAACAACAATGGGGAAATATTGAAATTGGCTCAATCTGTTTGTCTGTCTGTCTGTCCTTCTGTCAGTCCATCACACAATCTCCTCCTAAACGGTTAGTCAGAAATTCACCAAACTTGATCGTTACTATCACCACATGATATTAAGGTGCAAGAGCAATATCATATCCCCCCCCCTCCCCCAGGTGGAGTCAAAGGGTGAAATACCAAAACATGCAATTACAAGCCACATTTTAAAACATTTTTACTGAAACTTTGTCGATGAATTCAACATTGGGGGACGCTTGAAATATGGAACGTTTTTTGGGGGATTTGCCCCTGGTTCATGCACCAGAGTTGGGGACTTGTGTTCACAGGGGTCAAAATGGGGGGGGGGGAGGACAAAATAAACTCAAAATTTGATAATGGGTCAATCCTAGTGGAACTCCATGCCATCTTTCAGCTTTGCTTTGTGAAGGGGGTTTCCGATGGTGCACCATCGTCTTCACTCCAATTTGTTTTGTGTTGACTTGCTTTGCAGGATAGATTTACAATCTTAATCCCGAGTTAATATAATAAGAGATCCCTTCAAAGAAAGTTTAACACAGGAGGAGACCATTCGGCTCATGCATGAACAATGGTTAATGTCATATTATTTGGAATGGTGTTCTCAAATGGAGATTTTTCAGCACTTTCAAGCCCTTCGCTATTGTGAAAAAGAATGTTTATTGAAGAACTAAAAGCATCTCTCACCTGCAACCTCCGAGAGGGCATGTGTTTATTAGTTTGGTTCACACAAACCACCAAACAACACAGAGACCAATGTTGCACCTTGTGGGGCTCATCAGCTTTAGAGGTAGTAAATCGTTTACTAATCCAGATAGATCCACCGGTTTTCACATAAATGCTACAACGATTTAATAAGCCTTAAAATCTATACATGTATGATAAACTGTGCAGTACCTTCAGAAATCAGCAATTTATCGATTGATATGTTTGATTTTTTTTTTCTTGGAGGTGCTAAACGACAGAGGGCAACAGTTTTAGAAACTGGCAGATGGGAACAGACGGACACAAAAACATGATCACAACTCAAATGATTAGTTGAGTAGCAGCAATGAAAGAGGAGAAATTGTGTAGCGATCCTCTGTGCAGTTAAAAGGGGGAGGGGAGAGGGGTGGGTCAGCACAAGTAGAAACTATTGGGATTGGTATGAGATAATGTACGATGCAAGGATAGATGCCACTCTTGAAAGAGTAGAGTGGAGGGAAGACCAGATGGAAGAATTCATTTGTTGATATATATTGAATTGAAAAGGTGGAAAATTTGAAAATTCAACGCAGGAGATTTCAATGATCTTGAAGGACTTGGTTTATACAGCATCAAGCTGAGCAAGATGTGAGACTGGGGAGCCAGCCAGGAAGGGAGAGCAGTACTCCCATCAAGCTGCAGATGAAGGCCTTGTCGATAGATACGAGTTCAGGTGTGCCATAGAACGACGTTGTACGATGGTGGATGCCTTGTTGGTGGCTGGCTTTGGAGGCCAACGTTGAAAAGTAGTTTGTACAAGAAAAATCATGGCTGATGGTGAGACCTTAGAGTGTGAATGACTGAACCTCTTCCAGAGGATTGTTCAGAAAGTAGATGGGGGGTTTGTCAGACAGTCCTTTTGGAGAGAGATGGTGAGAGTGTGAGATTTGTCCGGATTGAAAGATATATTCCAAATGTTTGACAATCTTGTGATTTTTTTCAAGGTCTGAAGAGAGGGAAGAGACTGCAGTCTGCCTGTCTGAAGGATGAGGGATGTCACAGCAGAGGGTGAGGTCATCAGCAAATAGATAAGGAGGATTTTCCAGAGAGTCAGAGAGAGAGACAGAGAGACAGACAGACAGACAGAGAGAGAGAGATCATTGATGAAGATCAGGAAAAGGACAGGGCCGAGAACACTGCCTTGGGGCACTTCAGCTGAGACAGAGAAAGGAGATGAAAGGATTCTGTTGAGAGCCAAACGTTGACTAATAGAGTAAAGGAAGTCAGTAAGCCATGCGGGGAGTTGGCCTTGCATGCCATAGACAGAGACTTTGGAGAGTAAGGCAGGATTACGTCAGGTATGGGAGCATGCGCCAGAGCAGTGCATAACAAACCGGACTATGCAGGTAGCAAATCTCATTTTGAGTCTCTCAGCAATTGCTCATTGGACACTAAGTGTGAACAGCAATAGCCAAGGAATCTCCAAAGAGACCTGTTACAAAAGGAATTATGTGTCTTTCTCAGATCCCTGGACAGAGACCAAGTCCCACATCTATTGAGCAAGACTGGAAGCATCAAGGACTTAAAGACTCGAACTTTCATCCTCCCACACAAGTACCGGCAGCGCCACACCCCATTATCCAGTGAATCCATGACTCCCCAGGCCCGACACAGAGATCTGTTGAC
Organism: Eptatretus burgeri; assembly: GCF_056783735.1. Lineage (NCBI taxonomy): Eukaryota > Metazoa > Chordata > Myxini > Myxiniformes > Myxinidae > Eptatretus > Eptatretus burgeri. The sequence continues at coordinate 49,607,550 of NC_140971.1, forward strand.
CTCTGGCTCACAGCCAGCAGAGACATGAATGTCACTGCCAAGGTAAGTGAATCTCTCGGTGACTTAAACATCCTTGCCACAAACAGGTACAGACAGGATAGCAGCATCCAAGATGTCATTGAAAACCTGGATCTTAATTTTGACCCAAGAAACCCATAATCTGAGCAGCTCCGACTCCACATTCAGCACCTTGATGGCCCCAAAAGGATATCTAGAGTCTCCGCAAAGATGACTGCATCATCTGCGAAATCAAGGTCAGAGATCTTTACATTCCCAAATGAGACACCACAGCTTGATCTCTCTGATGTCCTCGCAGAATCCAGTCCATCCAAGTGCTGAAAAGTGTGGGGGCCAGTACACACCCCTGACAAACTCAATAACAACTGGAAATAACTCAAAGATGGTATCACCATATCTCACAGCACTCCCAGTACAAGAGCATAGTTCCGATATCAGATTAATCAGTTGTGGTGACACCCCATGAAGACCAATAATCTTTCAGAGGGAATCCCAATTTAATGACTCAAACGCTTTACAGAGATCAACATAGGCAGCAAGCAGCCCCTGCCGAAACTCTCGTCTGCGTTCGGTGAGGACCCGGAGAGCAATGATACGGTCAATCGTTGACCTCATTGGTGTACACCCTGACTTGTCTGGACGCTGTTGCTCAAGCAGATGGTGGCAAACCCTATCATGAATTATCCGAGAAAAGACCTTGTCCAGCACTGAGTGCAGCATCACCGCTCAGTATTTGTTGCAGTCTTGGCGATCACCCTTCCCTTTCCAGAGAGGGACAACAAGGTCCCTCTTCCAGTCAGTTGGGCTAATGCCAGTGTTCCAGGCAGCACACATAACTGCATGAAATGACATGAGTACAGCATTTCCACCAGCCTTGAGAAGTTCAGCATGGATGCCACAGATCCCTGGAGCATTACCCATTTCAAACAGATCACTGCTGTCTGCGTTTCCACAAATGAAGGTGGACCACAGTTGATTGGAGGGTCAGCAAAAGGGAAAGTTACACCATTGACATCCAACTTGAGAGCTAGTGGATTACCCTGGTACAACCGCTCAAAGTAACCGGCCCAGCAGGCCTTCACTTCAGACTCCTTTGTCAAGAGCCTACCGCCCTCTGCTCTAACTGCAGTACACCGAGGGATGGGCTTGGAGGAACGCAATGCGTGAATTCCCCTCTAAGAAGGACAAGAATCACTTGACCACAGGTGATTCTCTACCCCCTCACAGATTCCTCACACATAGGCCTCCTTGTCCACCCGTAGCACATGTACAGTTTTATGCCTCAGCTCCCAGAACAGCTCTGCCAGTCAGCCTGGCCCTGCGACTCTGGTCCATGGTATCCAGTGTCCCTTGACAGACAAATCTCTTCTTCACCCTCCTGTGAGTTCCAAGACATCCACCGGCAACATCAAGGACGGTGGTCTTGAAGGCACCCCACAACTCTTCAGGATCCCCCAAAGCACCCAGACCCCAAACTCCTCAGCCTGTTCGCAAACTCCTCAGCTACCCTTTCATCCTTGAGCTTGCAAACATCCAGCCTAGGCTAGGATGGTACCATTCTCCTGGGTTTCAGCTGAAACTTCAGAGTTGCTACAGCAAGCCTGTGGTCAGTGTTGAGGAACTGAGCACTCCGGTAGACCCTACAGTTCTGGATCATCCTCCAGCAACCATCAACGAACACATGGTCAATCTCCTTTGCCACACCACCATCGTTAGAATACAAAGTCCAGCTGAAACCATGTACCAGCCACCCTAAGTCCATGACTTCTTGCAAAGTCAAGGAAATTAGTTCTACTCTGGTTCACCGCTCCAGAACCATGGGGATGAACACATGTCTCATACCCATCCCTGGAAGTGCCAGTCACTGCAATGAAACCCCTCAGACTGGAAGAGTATCATGCCTGGGGCACTGATCAACCACATACTCGAGCGTGGCATATAATGCATCCGTCACAGTGAGATCACTCACCTCTGTTGGAGCATATACAGAGACCAGGGAAATGACATCCAAGGAGTGACAAATCCTTAGTCTCATAAAACGGTCGTTGACCGGTGTTACCTCAATTATCATTGCAGTCAGCTTATTGAACACAGCTACAGCAACTCATTGGGCATGGTAACCATCTGAGCGAGCAGACCAATAGTTGGTGTAACCATCCGCAATGATCTCCCAACACTCCGGTCTCCGAACCTCAGAGAGTGCTGCAATACCGATGTCCAAATGCTTGAGCTCAGATGATAACAGAGACAGGTGATCGTCCTCTCTTAGGGATAGGACATTCCAAGCAACCACCCAAAAGGACCGCCTCAGGTTAACCCAAGGAGACCGCCGTCTGGTGGATGACACCTCAGCACCACCCCGACACACCACCACAATCTGGTCTGGGAAGGTTACCCCGTGTTTTTCCTCCATCAGAGTGGGGGTCCTGAAGGCTTTACTCCAATCCCGTCATCTGGTAAGCTGCCCGTCACAGGGCAGCTGCACAGCAGGTACTCCCATGGAGTGGTTTTTCAGATTTTTTTGTGCTTCGAGAATGTTTTGCGGAATGAAGGGTTTTCCGGTGGTCAGCGTGAAAATCCTGCCACCAACCTCATAATAAGAAGTAACCCAACTGCAGGACGTCCGCAGACACAGTTGGGCACCAGATATGGATGGCCGTTGGCTACCAAGGAGCTCCTCCGTCCTTTGACAGGTTTTGTTTTTAATCCTGCTGGGTTTCCATATCCAAACACCCTCCTCACCAGGACACCTGGTGGGGAAGACGGTTTAGTCACCAGCAACCCGACCATGGAACAGGTTCGTACAGGTCTACATGATACCTTTAGCAAGTTACAGATCTAATCTGATCTATTGAGAGCCACACGTTGACAAAGAGAGGAGAGGAAGTCAGTAAGCCATGTATGGAGTTGGCCTTGCATGCCACAGGCAGAGAGTTTGGAGAGTAAGGCAAGATGCTAAACTGTATCAAAAGCACAAGATATGTCCAGACATGGCTCTGATCTCAAGTATGAAATTGAGGGCATCCATCCATTGTTGGGTGAGTGGAAGCAGCATGTGGAAGGTGGAGTGACCTGGTCTGAAATCAAATTGGTGATCTGAGATGAGGTTGTTGGAGAAAAGGCAGGATTTCAGATCAACTGTGATGATGGATTCCATGGCCTTGTTGATGATTGGAAGTAAGCCAATAGATCTGTTGTTGATTGGATCAATTTTTGCTCCTTATTTTATGTCGATCAGTGATGTTGGCAGATTTCCAAGCAGATGGAGGATGACCCTGCACAAATGACAGGGTGAAAATGGTGGAGAGAGGATGTGCAAGACCAGCAGTGCAGGTTTTTAGGCAACGTGAGCTGATGCTGTCCAGTCCAATTGCAGAGTCAGATTAGATTGTTGAAATAACCTTCTCCACCCTCTCCACCTTCTCAGTTGCAAAAGACACAGAGTCCAGGAAGAGTTGGGTATGACAGGGAAGGATGTATACCAAGATTAAGGGTTTGGAGGCACAATATTTGGAAGCAGACACAGAATTGAGGCATTTGGCCTTCTCCAGAGTGGAGTCGGCTGTGGTAGCATTTGAAGTTGGGGAAGGGATGGATGGGGAGCATACACCAGAGAGAGACTTAACAAGGCACTTCCAGGTAAAGTAGGGAGACAAGTTTGAAAGTTCATTCTTGAGGTTGGACAGTTGTTGTTATCTGGCTCTCCTGAGAGTGGACACTCTTGTCGTGTACTTTTTTGAAAGCACTGATATTGCCTTCGGTCAGATTAGCCTTCCAAGGAAGAGAAGGCAAGACATTTCAGAGCAACTGCCTCACCACAGGATTCATTGTTTCATGGGTGGAAAAATGGGTTGGATAATTTATGATGAGATGGGATGAATCTGTTGGAGATGGAGATGGAGAGAAAGAGCAGGATTTTGTGGAGGAATTCCTAGGCTGAGTTCACATCAGGGATAGTAAAAAATGGAGACTAGACCTGCAAGAGAGAAGGCTGCTTGCAGTCCCTGCCAATCTGCTTGAGTGAAATGCTAGTCTCACCAGCATTGAGGCGGCTCTCTAATAGCCAGAGAGATGTTGTCTTTCACAATCATATGATCAGATGAACCAATTGGAGCAGAGGAAAAGCAGGAGACATTTGTTGGAAAGTATGTCATCACCAAGTCCAAAAGGGAGGATTTGCCATTTGGAGAAATCTGGGTTGGAAAGTTCACAGACTGAGTCAATCCAATAGAGTCACAGAAGTCCTTCACTGAAGTGTCATGGCTGGTGAGAGGTACAAATACCAGCCAAGTTGCATGATGATGATGACAATTAAAATCACCACATATGAGGGAAAAGAGAGTGTTTGGATGAGTAGTTAAAAGTTGGTCCGTGTTGTCTGAGAGAGATGTACAGTTGATGGAGTCATCACTATTTGGAGGACAGGAAAACACACAGATGAACAAGAGGTGAGAGTGGTGGGCAAGTCACAGCTAGAGGTACTCCTGTGTGTTGGGAGGTGAAAGATCACTACATGGACAGTGACAAATTGAGTTATTGATGTAAAGTGTAACTCAGCCACCGGGCGTGATTAAGGCCTATCAAATCGGAGTAGACAAAAACCGGGGAGAAACACGACAGAATCAAGGATGTCATGTGGGAAGAACAATTCTGTTAAAAAGATGATTTCTGGTTTCTCGACAGCAGTCTGGATTGAGAGATCTGTTGGGTTATAGTGGAGACCTTGGATGTTTGAGGTACACACAGGTTTGAGTGTGTGGGTTACGGAGGAAGGTTTAGTGTGTGAGGTGCAGTGGGGGATTTGTGTGAATGAGGGGTGTGGGGGAAGATTGTGGTGTGGGGTGCAGGGAAGGTTTGAGTGTGTATGGTGTATGATAAGGTGAAGTTTTGTGTGTGATAGGTGTGAGGGAAAGTATGAGTGTGTGGGATAAGGGTGAGGGTTTGTGTGTGTGTGTGTGTGGTGTGGGGGAAGGTTTTAGTGTGTTGGGTGCACGTGAAGATTTGACTTTGTGTGTAGTGGGTAAGGTTTCAGAGGGTGAGGTTGTTGCTTTTCCTGAGACCACATTCCCTAATTTTGACGGACAGAGATAAAAATCATTGGATTGGGGATTTGAACCCTTGTTGAACGCATGGAGAAATGCTGCACAGTATGAGCGGGGGTTATAGGGGAGAGCGTGGGAAGGGGGAGGTTTGTGGAGGAGGTTCATAAAGAAAAAAACCTCAGAAAAATTAACCTTTTGAAGAATAATAATAAGAAGAAGAAGACACAAGCCGGTAGGCGACGAGGGATCTGCTAGGATCGAAGCGCTGGATACGATGTTTTCATTCTGACCGATCCACCGACGAAGATTCATTGCCAAGACGTATTGGCTCACATACAATTGTTCCTCTGCCTGGCAAGATTTTTCCTATTGCGTATTTTGCCAACTGGCACTCCTCATAAAAAAATGACGGTAAATAGACACCCTATTTTTGAAGGACTACCATTTGAAAAATAAAACCGAAATAAAAAATAGGCTCGAGTAAAATTTTCTAAATGTCTCGAAGTGTTTAATTCCAAAGTCTCGTTTCTCTACATTCAAAACCGAAGGACAAGTATTGAAAATAGGGAACGTGGTTTTTCGGCCGCTGCATAGTAACGGGTGGTTCCTTTGTAACGAAACTCAAACGCGCACACTCCCAGACCATATGGCACCTGTTTGCCAAGTTTCAAAAAAATCGGTTTGCTGGTTTGTGCTGTGGAGCCTCGCATTGCGCGCACACGCACGCACGCACGCACGTACGCACACACACACACACGGAAAACCAGACAATAAGGGATATCTAGCGCATCCTATATATCGTGATGGAGAAGCAGAATGTGCAGCATTTGTGGAGGAGAAACAATGGTTGAACTGCATTTTTTAAATGATATATTTTATAGAAGAAGCATATATTTAATGTAGATTCCGTTTGGAGAGAAGTGGGGATGTAGAATCAGCAGGGGAAGGAAATTCAATAGAAATGAGAATCGTTATGGGGTGAAATAAAATAACGTTTTTTTTGTTTCTTTCTTCTGATTTTTTTAAACGAGGAGAGGAAATAGGAAATAGGATCATTTGAGGTAGAGAGAATAGAAGTGGAGTACCCAGGAATATAACATTGAGAGATTTGCTCAAGCAAACTTTCTATCGAAGTAAGGCCTTAAAAAGGCCCGTTAAAGCCTTGACAATACCAAAAAACGAACAAAATAACAAGAACTATTGCAATGGGATGAACCAGTTTCAGTAGTAATCAAACTGTGAGAGGAATCACAAAAGATGTCGATTTTCTGATATCAGGTGATATTTACAGTATTTGATTCCTTTGTACCATGGGATATGAAGGTATTGCATAATAACGCACAATGTCGATTACATATATCCACATGGATAAGGCACACATAATTGATCTGTCACCCCAACGAACCTAGTAAAAAATGTGGACCTTTAAGTAACTAATATACTGCACATGGGTTGCTTCACCTTTCGTTTAGATGTCTCATATGTCAAGAAATCTCGAGAAAAATAAAAGAAGGGTGAAATTTGTTTATAATAATTTATTGAACCATTAATTAATGCTTAATTTCCATATTTTTACAGTGTTGCAATAAAAGTATAAGAAACCTTGCACATAGCCAATCATGTCCATCCATCAACTCTGTATGCATGGAGCTGCATTGGTAATGAAACAGAGCGTTGGGAGAGAGAAGAGGAAGTGGAAGACAGAAATAAGTATTTTTTA
>NC_140971.1:49616829-49704155 GCF_056783735.1 Eptatretus burgeri
GAACGGAAGAAGCTACCAATGTCAAATTACACCACGTGATTCAGGAGGGTGATGGCTAGTGCTGCTTAGATTTTGGTCAAAATCGGTCAAAGGTCAAGGTCACAGTGAGGTCAAACATCCAAAACATTCGATTTTTGATGGTTTGGTACAGAATCATCGCAGAAACTTCTAGTTTGCATCACTACCTTCTCGAGAGACAGCTTTGATTATACAAGGTCAGAGGTCAAGTTGACGATTTCGTAAGTACCAGTCTATGAATGCTTGTTTGTTTATTTAAAAAAAAAATTTTTTACATGGTCTCGGCTCGTGGAAGAGCAATGGCACAAAAGAAATCCGGACAACATAACAAAGGGAACAGCAGGAGAAAGGGGATAAACCAACAGCAGTGTGGAGGGAGAAAGTAGACAGAGACAGACAAACAAGGGATGCAGATAACGATAAGAGGTAAGGGAAAACACAAACGGTGGACAATATGGATACATAATCAAAATTGTGTTTGACAGTTTGTGATTTTGTCACACTGTGCAGAGAGAGGGAAGAGGTTGCTGCCTGTCTGTCAGAAGGATGATAGATGTTACAGCAGGGAGTGGAGTCATCAGTAAAGAGATAAAGTGGATTTTCTAGAGAGTCATTGAGATCATTGATGAAGATTAGGAATAATATGGGGCTGAGAACACTGCCTTGGGGCACTCAAGCCTTGACAGGGAGAGGAGATGAAAGGGCTCCGTTGAGAGCCACATGTCTACGGGAGTGGAAGAAGTCACTAATCCAAGAGTGGAGTTGGAATTGGATTGCATAGGCAGACAGTTTGGAGAGTAAAGCAGGATGTCAGACAGTATCAAAAGCTCGAGATATATCCAGGGAGACGGCCCTGATCTCATGTCTAATATTGAGGGCCTCCATCATTGTTGGGAGAATAGAAGCAGCATGTCCAAGGTAGAGTGCCCATGTCTGAATCGGAATTGATGATCTGCGATGAGGCTGTTGGAGAAAAGGAATGATTTTATGTCAACTGTGATGATGGATTCCATTACCTTGCTGATGATTGGAAGGACAGTAAGCTAAATGAGTGGTAGTTAAGGGGATCCAGTTTTGCAACTTTTTATGTCATGCTGTGTTGTTGGCAGATTTCTGATTTCCAATTTATCAGGTGGATATAGGAGAACCCTACTGAAGTGGAAATAAATAGATAAATAAACAAATAAATAATCAGAATATAAAACCGTGAATACACGAAGGGTGAATGTAGAAGCAGGTCACACTTTACGACCCGTGAATATGTGGGGTCCATGAATAGCGAATCTGTAAGTAGCAAATCTGCAAATTGCGGGTCCTGACAGTATATATATATATATATATATATATATATATATATATATATATATATATATATATATATATATATATATATATATATATATATATATATATATATATATATATATATATATATATATATATATGAACCTTTATCCACCTCTCAGGAGCATGCTTTCATCAGGAGGTCAATGGAGTATACTGCTCTCCCCTCAGGGCTGGTGACCCTGCCTCACACCTTGCTCACCTTGACATTGTGTAAACCAAGACCTTCAAGATCAATGGAATCTTCCATGATGAAGCTGACTCTATGGTCCTACCACTTTCATATCACTGACAGGTTGGTGGTCTTTCTGTCTTCTACCTCCTCCTTTTTAGTCTTGCACCCTCTGTTCTTTCCATGCTGTCACACTCCCCAGGTTTCTCTAGGGCACACGTGGTGCATCAGTAACCCTCTTCTGCTGAAACTCCCAAAATACAGGGTCACTGCTCACCTCCAATCATTCGTTCCTCTTTTTCTCCACCTGTGCAACCAACTTCCACATTCTCTTCAATCTCATTATTCTCCCCCAGTCTTCAAGATAGCACTTTTCCATAATCTCAGATCATCCCCCATACAAAACTATGATCTTTTCTACCCCTTTTCTACCCCTCACCCTTCCACCTCCATCCCCCAAGCCCACCTCTTTCCAAGTTTTTAGTTTATCCTTCCTGAGAGTTTGTGGAGATATCTATCTTGTCCACCTTGTGTGTCCTCCCCAAGTCCGCTTTCTCCTCTACATTCCTCATTTCCCCAAGGCTCCCTCTATTTTTGTTCCTCATCCCCACTATTGGTGTGTTCTCACCCCCCTCCTCTTTCTGCTGTTCATTTTGTTCTGTTATGTCCCGAGATGTTCAATGTTCTCATTCCTCCATGAGCTTCGACTTCATATCCAAAAAAAAACCCGCAACAGAGAAGCACGATATTAAATACTGAGCAAACTCGGTAATCGTCAAAATAGACGGGAAGATAAAATCCTTATGGATTGATAATTAATCGACAGTAGTAGACATGTTAAGTGACATTTGACTTCAAATCGTGATGCAACGGTACCCTTTGGCATGGAAGTTCCTTAGGGTCATAGAAACAAATTTATCCAAAGACACACGTCATATCTCAAAATCCAAGATGGTCGCCGTCGACCACTTTGGAAAACATGGCCCAGTCGAAGCTCATGAACCGTTTGTCATAGAAACTATTATGATACACGTTTTCCAACTGACTTGAGGTCACTGAACTCATTTCCGGTGACAATTTTGCTTTCTGATGGATTTAAACGTCAAATCATAGACAAAAATACATAAATGTTACATTTTTTCTAAAATTTATGAGAAAAAAAATTGTGAGAATGAGACATGACTTAACATGTCCACTATATGATGGTAAAGTCAGACCCAACTCAGAAATGGTTTTCTCATGCTGAATTTAACTACACATGAGTTAGTCACATAATGTATCTATGTTATGTGACCTTTAATTTTTAATTTTTACTTTCAGATTCAAAGTGACTAATCCAAATGAGTTCCGATAACTGTGAAAGCACGCCTGCCACGATGGACTGGAGCCTATGTTTTATATATCAATCAGACGAGACTCATAATCCAACTTCGGATCCCTCATCATCTGTTAAATTGAGAAACAATCCTGAAAGACTTTCAGCCACTTACAGACAGGTTGTGAACAATGTACAGGAACTCAATGAATTAGGTGAGCTGCCTGATTTTGTATTCGTAGAGAATACTGGTGACAGTGATACTCAGAATATAGTGCAGCTGATGATGTCTAATCATGTCGTGTGGCACAAAGCTTGCAGGAATGCTGTCGACAATCAGAAATTGCAGAGAGCCAGGAATAAGCATCAAGGGCAAGTGTCATTTAGCCCGGTAAAAACTCGTGCAGCCAGGTCAGTCACACAGGCATCACCCTCTACATCTTTGAGCGAACCAGTTCACACTCTGTGTCTCTTTTGTGATGAAGTGGGCAACAAGAAAGAGCTCAGAAAAGCTGCTGCACTTGGCTTGGATAAAAAAAAATCAATGACTGTGCTCAGCTGTTGGGCGACAAACGCCTGTTGTCTAAACTGTCCGCTGGTGACTTGATCACGATAAATGCCGTCTATCATCGTGCGTGCCTGACTCGGCTGTATAGGAAAGTGGAGACGGTCGGATGTGACATCACTGATAGCCATAACACGCAGGTCATGCGAGCACATGTTTTCAATGAGTTACTTGACTTTATTGAAGATAACCGTGGCTTAGGGGAGTCGCTAGCAATGGCTCACTTGACGACCCTTTATGATAAGCGTATTGCTGCTCTCGGCTTTCCCTACATCAAATGCAATACAACATGCCTTAGAGACGACATTGAGCGCATGATTCCTGACATCAAGACAGTAAAGATTAACCGTTGCTGGTCTCTTGTTTTCGACGATGACCTATCCAAAGCTATAGTTGATATGAAAAACAATACATCAACTGAAGTCTCCACCCTGCACAAAACAGCCAAGATCTTCCATCGAGAATATCTTCAAATGCGGCAAGCTTTTACGGGTTCCTTCTCAACCTCATCTGAAGCTGAATCAATCCCAACCACTCTGCGTTCATTCCTGTACATGCTTCTTGATGGACCATCTATCGATCAGCCATCTCCTGGATCTAAGAAGTCCAAGGTTGCAACATCAATTGGGCAGCAGATCATCTTCAACTCAGTTGCATGCAGATCCAAGAAACGTGACAGTGTTCCACGTCACAACAGAGATAGGGAAACACCAGCTTCGCTGTATATGGCTATGAAAGTACATCTTCAAACTGGACGTGAATCTCGAATCGATGATTTGCATCAGCGAGGGTTGTGCATCTCGTATGACCGTTTGAGAGTGCGAAGTACAGATATTGCGAATTCAGTCATTGGTCACTGGGAGCAGGTTGGTGTGGTGGTCCCCCCTCAGGCAGTTAAACACGTTTTCACCACAGGCGGTTTTGACAACATTGACCATAATCCATCCTCTACGACGGCAACATCAGCCCTCCATGGAATATGCATCAGCATTCACCAGCACTTCTTGTCAGACACACAACAAGTTGCGAATCTTGATGAGATCCTCAATCCAGATGAGATGGGGAAGAAGACTGTGAAGTCCATTTGCAAGTGTAAGACTGAATGTAAAGCTCCTTGTAAGTGCTGCGTGCAGAGACAGCGCTGAATGCTTCTCTGCAGATGTCAAGGTTCGTGCCCCCACACTGGCAGGATGTACCAGGACAAGAGAGGAGAAGAGGAAGAACTTGTGTAATTACGACATTGTGCGATGGATAATCTAATTACCTCAAAATTTCTGTATGTGAAAATCAATAAAATTTGTTATAATTTGTATTTTTTTTTGGATTTCACCTTTAAATGCATCTGAAATGCATAGCTGATGCCGGAAATGAATTCAGCGACCTCAATTTAGCTAGAAAACATGTGTCATAATAGTTTCTATGACAAACGGTTCATGAGCTATGACTGGGCCATGTTTTCCAAAATGGTCGACGGCGGCCATCTTGGATTTTGAGATATGACGTGTCTTTGGATAAATTTGTTTCTATGACCCTAAGGAACTTCCATGCCAAAGAGGACATTTGCATCATGATTTGAAGTCAACACCCTATTTTGTGCACTTAACATGTCTACTACAGTGCAGACAGACATTTGTGAAGACATATAGAAACACAAAAGCCCTGACCATGGTTTAAGATCCAAGATGGTTGATGCTGCAATGTGGCAGGTAATCACAAACACACCAGGCCATTGTCTCCCCACCGTGCCTAAAAATGATAAAAACTGGACTGCAATAATCCCCAATTGTAAGCCAAAGGCATGCAGTTCACACAAACAACGACCACACTCCTGTTGCACAAACATGAAACATGTCTCCTCTATGACCCTGCTAAACGGGGGCAAATGCACATCCTCCATGTTTGGCCTGCAAAGTAGACAGTTGATTAAATAAAAAGGGATGGAGAAAAACCCATTCGTCAGCTCCGACACCCTAACCCAGCTGGCAAGCCTGTAATTAATGGGCAGCAATGTGAAAGCCCCCCCCCCACCCCTGTTCCATTGCCATATACTTCCCTTATATGCTTTATACTCTGACGAGGCATTGGATGATGATCTACGGGAATGCCTGCTTGCAGCCAAATCCAGCTGTCAGAAGACTGGCCTGGGATGTGAGAGCATCTCTCCATGATGGGGCAGCCAATTGACAAAACCTTCCGCTGTGAAAACTCGGAGGAATAAAGATTAAATCAATGTGGCTCAATCGAAGTGAGGCAAAGTGTGTTCTCGATGAGTGTGCATGCCTCATGGCAAGGAAACAAATAGCATTTGTCATGTCCTTCATATGACCCACAATACTTTTGCCTCATATATATTGTGAGCACCTTTGAAGATGTGTGAACAAGTGTGAATTAAAATGTTGGAAAGGATTGTGTATTTATGTTGGTGCTTACAATCTCACAGAATGCAACAATAATTATTTGACAATCATCCATCCAACTATCTTAAACATGTAATAAAGTTAGGTTGTGCAAAAGACTCACACAGTCCAATACTAAGTATAAGCCCACTAAAACATGATGTTTTGGTGATTCTTACTTTTAACTTTAGTGGATACTTTGTCAGGTGTTTTGGTCTGAGTCATCACGTGGGAAGTTTTAGCTTAACTGGAATTGGAATTCCAGATGAGGTATTGTCATCATGCACCGTCCGTCTGTCCATCTGTCCGTCCGTCCGTCTCCTATTTCGACTTCTCCAGCCAAACTGCCTGGCCGATCCAGCTGAAATTTGGCAGCAACATTCTGCTCCTTACTGGTAACGGAGATTGCAAATTTCGCTCCAGTTATGTGACTTTAATCTGTCAAAATGGCCGACTTAGTAAATTTCTTCAAAAATCTTCTCCAGACCCACCAGTCAGAATACTACCAAATTTGAGTTTCAACATACGGCCAGGGTAGGACTGTTAAATTGCAGGGGTCATAATGATCACGTGACCTGAAGTGTGTTAAAATGGCCGACTTCATCAATTTTTGTGAAAATCATGTAAATCCTTCCAAAATCTTCTTCTCCAGACCCACCAGTCAGAATGCTACCAAATTTGGGTTTCAACATTAGGCCAGGGTAGGGATGTTAAATTGCAGAGGTCATAACAATCACGTGACCTGAAGTGTGTCAATATGGCCGACTTCTTCAATTTTTGTGAAAATCGCGTAAATTCCATCCAAAATCTTCTTCTCCAGACCCACCAGTCAGAATGCTACCAAATTTGGGTTTCAACATTAGGCCAGGGTAGGGATGTTAAATTGCAGAGGTCATAATGATCACGTAACCTGAAGTGTGTCAAAATGGCTGACCGTCATTTTTCGTGAAAATCGCGTAAATTCCTTCCAAAATCTTCTTCTCCAGACCCACCAGTCAGAATGCTACCAAATTTGGGTTGCAATATTAGGCCAGCACCCAGATAAGCTAAATATTCAGTGGCTCTATTTCCAATTGTCTCCCACTGCCCTTGTATTTGATCCCTAAGTCCTTCATCAGGTTTAAAGGCATTCTTCGGAAAGGCAGGAGAGCCTCGATGTGTGCACACTGCACATTCAACTCTTCGCTGTCTCATCTTGGTTGAATCCCAAACCAGCGTTAAGCTGTCCTACTGGCGAGTGTTTTGCAGGCAAAGCAATGCATCATTGTGTGTGCCATCCTTCGGATGGACGTCAAACTGGTGTTCCAGCTCGCATTAGTTGGTGGACATTAAAGATCCCACAGTATCCTTTGCTGAGAGTCGGCGAGCTATCACTGGTACCCTGAAAAAATTACAAATTATTGCCTCAAATTAAAGGGGACACTGCATGAAGCAGCACAGCCATGACCCACTAACAGTTTATGCAAACCCACAGGCATATGCTATACAAACAAACAAACAAATGAAAAAAGCATTCTCAATAAAATGAATGAAACAAAGTTTATTGCCAACTCTTCTCAGAAGGCTATAATGAAGCTGTGTGTAAGTTTACCTCGATTCATAAAGACACCACAACTACCACCTCAAACTAGATGGCATACTGTCAGGTCCAGAATAAAATTGGAAGAGGTCATTGAGCACTGCTCTCAAATGAAACTCGAACGGCATTTCAGTTGAGCGCACACCTCCACCAGGCAGAACAGTTTACATTTTGTATCTCACTGAAAGGCCAGATATAGCTTGAGACCTCCAAAATCTAATCGGTTTGTTCTTGTCAACAACCAAACGTGTCCACTTAGTTTCATCATAATCTGTCCACAACTTTTTGAGATATTGTGCGATATATTAGTTTAACCCTATCTCTCAATGGTGAAAAATCACTTAAAAAAATTATAGTAGTTGGATCCGGATCCGGATCGGGTCTTCACCAAAATCTAATCAGTTCATCCTCGTCACACACCCAACCTGTCCACAAAATTTCATACGAATCCGTCAACAACTTTTTGAGATATCTTGCTCACAGAAAGATAACTTCTATCCACCTTCCGTGGTAAAAACAACCTCAATCCACTTTCTGTGGTGCAGGTAAGGAGGTACTCCTGGAGTACATGTAGATACCAGAGAAGTCACAGGGTACTGGGCAAGCCACAGGAAAATCGGAAATGCTCAGCGATAAGGATCTACCAAATGCCGCTGATACTACCAGATACCAAGTTTGGGATGTCTATCTATGGAACAAGGAGGCATTAATCCTTTGGTTTACCTTTTCACCCTGAGTGATGACAAGCAACCTTTTTTGTCGTGCACCCCTCCGACAAGGTCGGTGATGGGGACATTAAAATGAGCTCCATCCGACCGACCGACTGATCATCCATCCAAGTACTATTGTGTCCAAGATATTTCAAAAACCGTTGAATATTTAGCTTTCATATTAGATATCTATTCCTCACGACATTATGTCTACCTGACTAGACCACGGCTGTGATTGGCTGAATTCTGTTGCCATGGAAACCATATCGGCAGCTTGCCTTGTGTACGTGATATTTCAAAAAGCATTCAATAGTCTGGGAGCCAACTGCCATTTTTTCCCTTAACCTTGCATTGTTCTATTAAGTTTTTTTTACTGTTGCTTTTGGTAGCCAAGGGTCTCTATTTTCAGAAACTGCTTGATGACATGTTGTCACCCTTGAGCAATTTGAGAAATTCAAGATAGCATCCAAGATGGCCGCCATTACCGATAAATGACCATAACTCCCTAACTATTCATCCTCGGAAGGTGATTTTTGTCTCTATACCTAGGCTTTAGGGGTCAAACTATCCATTAGAACTAAGTATTATGTTAATATCATTTTGTAATTCACCCTCAGAAGGTGATTTTTGTCTCTATACCTAGGTTTTAGGGGTCAAACTATTCATTAGAACTAAGTATTATGTTAATATAATTTTGTAATTCACCCTCGGAAGGTGATTTTTGTCTCTATACCTAGGTTTTAGGGGTCAAGCTATCCATTAGAACTAAGTATTATGTTAATATCATTTTGTAATTCACCCTCGGAAGGTGATTTTTGTCTCTATACCTAGGTTTTAGGGGTCAAACTATTCATTAGAACTAAGTATTATGTTAATATCATTTTGTAATTCACCCTCGGAAGGTGATTTTTGTCTCTATACCTAGGTTTTAGGGGTCACGCTATCCATTAGAACTAAGTATTATGTTAATATCATTTTGTAATAGACGAGCACTAATACTTCACTATTGTCTTTTCAGGTGCTGCCTGTATGACGAGTAAAAAAAATGAATGAAGAACAGTGCTTTTTCGTGTCCAAATTTGGATGTGAGAATAAGACCGAACCGTTGAAAGACACTGGCGCTGTCAGAATTCAAAACTTTATCAAGCACAGCAAAATCTATGGGGACAGGTATCATGAACTTCTTGGAGAGAAAGTTAGTGAAAATCCTGAACGCACAGTTAAATGTCACAGAAACTGTGCTTCAATATACACTTCAAGCGTCCAGGTTGAAAGGCACAAAAGGAAGAATCCAGAAAGTGCTTCGTCTTACATTCCACCAAAGACCAGGAGACGTTCATCACTACCAGGATTTATCTTCAAAGAACATTGTTTGTTTTGTGGTGAAACTTGTGTGTTTGAAAAAGATCCGAAAAACCCAAAACGTTGGCGACCAGCATATTCATGTCGGGAAATAGGCGGCGCAGGTGGCAAGAAGTCACTCAAGCAAACTATTCTTGAAGCCTGCAAACGGCGTCAAGATGAGTTATCAGACGTTGTGCGGCAAAGGGTAGATAGAGCTTTAAGTGACCTTCACGCAGCTGATGCAAGGTATCATGTGGATTGCCGAAACAGCTTCTTGTCAGAAAAAAAAATGTGGCTTCAGCTGCAACCAAGTCTGAAAGCCAAGTTAACATTGATCGTGCCTTTGAATCACTTGTTGTAATGATCAATGACTCGTCCGGCTTCCCGAATTCAGTTGAGTTGCATGAAGCGTACAAAGAATTCGGGGGTGATAGGCTGACACGTCATTTAATTGTCCCAAACCTATGCGAACGCTTCGGAGATGAGTTGGTGGTTTTAAAGTCTCCAGGGTTAGCAGACATTGTTGCTTGCGATCTATAGCTGCAAAATGTATGCGATTGGTTCAAGACGAGGACAATGACATTGATGTAACAATCAACAAACTGTGCAAAGTCATCAGGCATGAGGTCAAACTAATAACATTAGATAAAGATTGTTATGATACTAGGGTTAACCGACAGGAATGTAGAGAGACTGAGTGACGCTTTGATGAAACTTTTAGGGAAGCTGTCTCCTAACCTAGATAGGGCACTACCTGCACTTCTCATTGGTTCAATGGTAACTGGGGTGATGAAAAACCAGCCCACTTGTTTGCAAGTTACTCTGGGCATCAAGATGAGGAGATCAAAAAAAACTTATCAACGCGTTACAAGAGTATGGTGTTACATATACCTACGATGAAGTACGGCGTTTTAAACATTCAGCTGCCAAAGCCACAACCATGGAACCTTCACTACCAGGCCTATCAAGTTCAAGCTCGGTTCAGGTTATTGTAGTCAATTTTGATACTGACATATCGTCTCCAAACGGAAAGTCATCCACCCATTCCCTTGCCATGCTGCTCACACAACCAGATAGTAACAGTCGAGAAACAGTCCAAGAAGACACCATTAGGCATGTGAAAAAGGAAGACATGGTGGAGCCACTTGAGTATGACGTCGAGATAGAGAGATATAATGGTCCCAAGAAGCCTCCGATGCCACAGAACACCCCCAAACGATCAGTTCAGCCCCTGCGTATGCTGGCACAACAAGTAATTTCAAAGGGAAGAGCCAGTGAGATGGACTTCGCGTTCCTTCAATACATGAACAACACACTAGATTGTCCTGAGTACAATGGGTACAACACTGGGGCTGCACGTCGACAGGGTCATTCAGCACAACCAAAGACGAAGGCTGTTTACCTTCCCTTAATAGACATGATCCCGTCACACCTAGATACCATGATGACATCAATGGCCGTTGCACAGGTCAACACACGCAATATCGGGCAACAGTTCGTAGTTTTTACTTGTGATCTGCAGCTGTACAGAGTCGCTCGAGAAGTTCAGTGGACTTATCCAGAAAGGTTCTCAAATGTTATTCTACGGTTGGGAGGGATGCACTCTCTAATGAGCTTCATTGGATCTATCAGAACACTGATGGCTGATACCGGTCTGTCAGATATAATGTCCTCTGTGTTTGGTGGTGCGTCGAAAATGCTCACTGGAAAAAAGTTTCCCCAGAACGTCAGAGCATTACGAATGGTAGCTGAAGAGGCACTTCGCGGAATCATTCAGGATAAACCACTACATTGCAGTGGTGACCTCATGCAAATTCTCGAAACCGAAGCCAGCAAGAGTCAAACTACCAAACTTTGGGTCGATGTCTTGATAAAACCTGTCCTGCTCACCATGATGTTTGTACAGGCTGAGCGCAAAGGTGACTGGCCACATCATCTGGCAACCTACAAGCAAATGCTACCATACTTCTTTGCTGCGGGGCATGTGAACTATGCGAGATATGGGTTGTGCTACCTTCGTGAGATGGAATGGCTACCACAAGAAGTGTTGTCACACTTCATGAAGGGTGAGCATGTCATGCACCATTCTGCTGGCTTATGGAATGGCATCTGGAGCGATATGATGATCGAGACGACCTTCATGCGGTATGGGCATGCTCCTGGGGGGATAGTTGGCATCACGCTTAAGCCAGAAACGCTGAAGGTATGGGCCCTTAGTCTGCATGCATGCAGCAGGTTGGAATCTGATCTGGACGACATGATGGATAAGGACACTCAAAGCAAGGTGGTGACAACACACAAAGAAGAGTCAAAAGTCAGGATCGCTGAAGACAAGAGAGACAGAGATGGAATCAGACAAAAACTCGACACTTGCATTAATCCTTTAGATTCTGCGGCACACCCCAGTGGTATAATCAATGTAGTTGGCGGCCACATTGGTTCAACTGAAGTCAATGTCCACAATGCTGTCACAATCGGGACTGAACAAATGAAAGTTTTCGAAAGTCGGTTACCGCAGGGATTTTATGAAACCATCACGAAGAAGGTTGTTACGATGGATCATGCAAGGAAGCATGTGAAGGTCAGAGCTACGAAAGTATTTGATACCAATTTGATTTACTCAAGGGTGATTGGCCTACAGGCGAGTGGGTGGGACATTGACATTAAGGATGTGCTTGGTCATGAACTTGTGCCAGTTCCAACGTCCATGTTTGATGATACTGGAGATGTGAGGATTGCGAAATCGAAATCCACCTTGAAGAAAATTCTCCAAGTTGAGGTGCCTGATAGAGTTGCTGGTGGTGCAAATGTTAGTGTGCTCGATGGCTCAGCAATACTCTGGGTAGTTGCTTGGCCTGCTGATGGGTCTGTCAAGGACTATACAGCGAACTTCAAATATGCCATAGGAAAAAAGGTTACGGGTCGAGGACGTGTATCTGATATCTGACAGATACTATGATTACAGCACAAAGAGTGTTACCAGAGGATCTAGGGCAACTGGTGTCAGTAGGGTTTATCATTTACAAGTCAACAGTAAACTTCCAGTGCAGAATATTCTACTAGCCTCTTCCAAAAACAAGAAGCAACTGATGCAACTGATAGTTGATGATCTAGTCCAGGATAAGAAGTTTCACGAGGGCAACACACGACATCACAAGTTAGTGGTAACAGGAGCAGATCTGGTGCCAATCGAAATCAGTGAAGGTGAAGTTGTCATCTCACGGGCAGATCTGACAATTTCACACGAAGAAGCAGATAACGTCATTGACCAACAGGTCGTGAGTTGTGCCACGGAAAATGCAGAAAGCAAAATCAGTGTTGTTGCTGATGATACTGACGTCTTTGTACTGTTGCTGCATTATCATCACATGGCAAATCTCAAGAATGTTGTATTGATGGAGTCCCCCATCAAAGGGGGTTGATGTAGGCAAAGGACGGTGGTTGATGTAGGCAAAACTGTGCAGAAGCATTCTGAGATAGTCGAAGGAATACTCCCGGCACATGCACTTTCTGGCTGTGACACCGTTGCCTCCTATTTTGGAATTGGAAAGGCCACTGTACTCAAAAAAACTTTGATCGGGGCACTCACTTAACTTGTTGGGTGCACCAGGGCATTCTATGGAATCTGTTATTCAACAGGCTACGTCCTTCATTTCCGCGTGCTATGGACAAACAAACTGTAGTACAATGTCAGAGACAAGGTTAAAGGTATGGCTGCCAAAAACAGGCAAAGGGTCATCAACACCGAAGTTGTGTACCTTGCCACCAACAACTGAGGCATTCAAGGAAAATGTTAAAAGAGCTTGCCATCAGGCTTTGGTATGGCAGTCACTGGAAGTGCAGAATCCACCCGAGTTGGACTCAACGGAATATGGTTGGGTAAAGGATGACCAAAACAAGTCCCTTCAACCAGTCACCCTCCCTGATGAAGTCGAACTAGCCCCAGAGATGGTACTACGTCTAATAAAATGTGGATGTCACAGTACTACTCCATGCAGTTCACGTGCTTGTAGTTGCAACTCTGCAAACATGAAATGCACAATAATTTGCGCCTGCTATAATCAGGGTTGCTGTAACCCGACATCATAGTTGATTGCATGTCTTTGCGATGCACATGGGAAACACAATGTACAACAGTGTAAATTATTTGGTGAAGTGGTTGCCATCCTTAAATATGAATTG
Organism: Eptatretus burgeri; assembly: GCF_056783735.1. Lineage (NCBI taxonomy): Eukaryota > Metazoa > Chordata > Myxini > Myxiniformes > Myxinidae > Eptatretus > Eptatretus burgeri. The sequence continues at coordinate 49,630,455 of NC_140971.1, forward strand.
TATAATATGCCTTTGGTAGTCTGTGTGACAATTCGGATTTAAAATTAAAGAACATTTGTTATAATATAACACCTGTGGTCATTTACCTTTTCGTATTTTCCCCAAGATTGAATAGTATAGAAGATATACCAGTGCTTGTAAACTGGCAGCCATCTTGGATTTCTAGATGACATTATCAGTATATGAACTTTGATCTGATACAGATAGATGCGTCTCCAAAATACCCAGTGATAGACACCTTCACGACAAATTTGGAGTAAATAGTTAAAGAGATATGACAGTTTTAGTGTTACGGCAGCTATCTTTGCAGCCATCTTGGAAATTACCATAATGTAATATGATATTAACATAATAATTAGTTCTAATGGATAGCTTAACCCCTAAAATCTAGGTATAGAGACAAAAGTCACCTTTCCGAGGGTGAATAGTTAGGGAGTTATGGCCATTTATAGGTAATGGCGGCCATCTTGGATGCCATCTTGAATTTCTCAAATTGCTCAAGGGTGACAACATGTCATCAAGCAGTTTCTGAAAATAGAGACGCTTGGCTTCCAATAGCAACACTAAAAAAAACTTAATACAACAATGCAGGGTTAACCCTCTCTGCTCCCGGACTACAAGGGCGAGCTTTCGTATTACACAGATCTATTCCTCATACAACCCGAAAGACGGGAGACCGAGAGTATCAGCTCCTTGGTATTCTTTTTTTTTTTCAACTACCCATTTACTAATACGATCACGACTTGCAGTGATAGCTGAATCATAATGCCTTATCTGTCCCTTAGAGATAGCCGTTTGGTTGCAAATTAAATGAGTACTTTTTCAAATCAACAAAGTATCTTCGGGACATTAAGCATTGCAATTATTTCTTGAACAATTGCATCTTGGACTGGGAGTCAACTTAGAAGTCAGCCCACCGGTTGAATCATTACCGAGGCACAGCTGTGCAGTTGATGCAGTGCCCTTGGACATTCAGACAGGAATTTAGAACACAGCCAGGGTGCCAGCACACAATGGCCTAATTTTACGACACATTCCGTGGGGGCATTGACGTCCACTGGCAAACGCTGGAGACCTGACCCCAGCTCATCCGAGGAATGATGCACTCATTGACATAAAGCCCTGCTTGCAAAGCACCGGAATGACGATTTATAGTTGGAACGGGAATTGACCGACACTTTACAGCTCAATGGTTATTGTGCTACCTCTGAGCTATCCTTTGAGCGCAATATTGCAATAACTGCATAATACAGCACAACAATTTGTTCTGTCTGCCAAATATGTCTTCTCATGAAAGAGATGGAAGCTCCCCAGAAAATATTTGCATTCACAGGTTTTTGGGACCAGAAATGCTGACTTTTCACATGGGTTCGGTTGATGCCGACGCCAAGAGATGTATAACACCTGTTGAGCTGTGGTGAGAATAAGAGCAAACGTGCTGGCCAAGAAGACAACGTCCTGCATTCCCACAATGATAAGTTGTCCATCAAGTTAATGCTGTGCTTTTTCACCAAGTACTGACGGTTCTGGCACGCTGCGAGACATACAGAACTGTATATTCCAGCATAAACTGCTTATGATGTCACTACTGACACAATGTAGTGGATTAATGTTCGACTTCAACAGCGTAGACCACAAAATGATGACAGTTTTTCTTTTCTTCCCAGGTTTTTAAGCAGCGATCGTTAGCACCACACATCACATCATATATAAAGAAATTCTCAAAGAAAAACCGATGCTTTCTTGGACATGGACAGGGCGACCAACGTTTGTCAACCAGCAGAACAATATTACAGGCAGGCCAGTCTGGAGAAGAAGGAAATAAAATCTCATGAGAAAACAGCTGAGTGGAGGTAATAATTTCTAGGTTTTGCTAAATTTTTTTCTTGCAATGAAATAGTGAAAAAAAAATTTCCCAACAATTTACGTTTTCCAATTTACGAAAAAGAAAAAAAACAATTTACGAAAAGTTTTTTTTTTTTTTTTCCAACAAATCGCTGAACCCTAACCGACGTTTTCTCATGCACGCTCTCACAAAGCCATGTAGGTTCAGCACATAACCTGTTGCTTATCTATATGGAAAATAGCAGCATTTTGTTAAACTACACCTTTTTTTATTTATCCCTCTTTGCTCCCAGATCTGGAGCCAGCTCGATGCCTGTGACTTACTTCATTCCGAACCATGTCCTACTCCACAAGTAGTAGCCTTGCTTCCTTATCCACCATTTTATCCACACACTCCCCCACCAAACCTTCCTCTGGCCCGTCCCATATCTACCATCAATGTGTTGAGCTACTTCATTTAAGAACAAATGTCCCATTAAAATTTCTCCACAAGCTGACAGACATGAAGCTGTGCGTATAATAACGGTACAGATAGGAACGCTTTGTAATCGATAAACAGTGTGGAGTGCCATGCAGGAAGGTGAGAAATTTAACAAGGATGGGGATTGAATAAATGGTTCAGAAAGGAACAGAAAAAGGACATTTGATTCATCAGAACTGTTCTGCATCTCAATGCAACAGCTCAATCACCATGATCACTCGACATATCTACTGCTTAGGTAATGGTGTTGCCAAAAGCTGGCATGAGAGATGGAGTGAGTGAGAAACCCATGAACAGAAAAACAGCCAAGACGTGTACAATGAAAAGACTTTGCATGATGACGAGAGTTGAGGCACACCCATCCACCAACATGAACATGACATACAAACACCAAAGCACAGCTTCATCAAAACCTGGATCTCAGCCGACAATCTATTATGCGATACACCATTAGGCCCTCACTTTGCCACCGATATTACCTGATGTTCGATGGTCGGTAAGTTGAGCAAAATAAATAAAACGCATAAAAAAAACAGATGCCAAATGAGTAAGATAATAAAATGAATCATCGTCGTAAAGCTATTGTCCATCATGGAGCAAGGTCACCCCCTCACTACCAAAGAAACAATCCACAAGGCTTGATTCTATGTCTGATGAGCTGATATATATTAAATCAGGACACCACCATCATTCAGTGGTGTGCCACAGCCTGTTCATTTTCTTATCACTAAAACTGCTGAAGTGCAAACAATTACATCGATAAACTAGAAGGGCACTCGGTAGAACACATACCTCCGCCACGTAATGCCTGATCCACGAGAACAGATCGGTTTCAATACATTTTTGAAATATAATGCCATACAGTACTATATCGTTTTTGTCCCGATCTCTCAATGGTGAAGAATCACTTACAAAGTTAAATCATTTTCGTATCCAGATCTTCACCAAAATCCAATCAATTCGTCCGTGCCACACACCCAACCTGTCCACCAAGTTTCATCCAAATTCGTCCACAACTTTTTGAGATTTTGTGATATATTGTTACAAATCTGACAGCCATTTGCACACAATAGCCAGAGTCCCCGCAGTTCAGTTATTTCGGTAAGTATGTGTTTATAGTTAGGGTCCCGTCCCTACGTTTAATGGGTGATTAAGTATATGCGCGCTGCGAGTTATTTTATAGTTAGAATTAATATACAACAACAACAACAACAACATCCTCCTTCGCTCCTGCCACCATCGGCCTTCCTCACGCGCATGCGACGCCATTACACATGTGTTCTGGCTACAGACATAGGTGGAGCCTAAAGTCGCTCAACATCGAGACCCCGCCCGGAAAGGCAAGGGCGTGTCCCTTGCCCAATGAGGAATGAGATTACCCCAGACGGCGATTTCCCACGAATCCCGACCAATCCGGAGGGGAGTTACCTCGGAGCGGATTCCATCGACCCATCCGGGGAAGGGATAAGAAAGGTGGCGAGCTGTTGGTTGGTGGTCGTCGTCTGCAGTCATCGTCATGTGTCTGGTCTTGGTCCTGGTCTTTTTCGAGGTACCTTGGTGATCGTGACGGAGGTGTTCCGCGGCGCTTGTGCCGTCGACCGTTGTTCGTGCAGCCAGGATCGTGGGCTTGTTGGATTCCGAGTCATGGGTTTGAGTCCCACCGTGGTGGGTTGGAGTCGGTGAAACTGCACGAGGTGGCCAGGTACCCGGCGAGATTCTGTCCCCCCTGCTGAACTATCCTCCTCGGCTGGAGGACCGAATAGACCCGGTGGGGTCCATTTCTTTTGGATGTGTGTGTGTGTGTGTGTGTGTGTGTGTGTGTGTGTGTGTGTGTGTGTGTGTGTGTGTGTGTGTGTGTGTGTGTGTGTGTGTGTGTGTGTTCAGTCTGTAAGTAGAACTCTTTAAGTGATTTCATTGTACATTTTCCTGCATATTTGTGATTAAGTCTGCTCTGTGTCCCCCTTCCCAATTATTGTAAATAAACCCCTGTTAAATGTACCAGCTCGCTGCCTGTCATTTCTTTCATTGGTCTAGCATGTTTCAGGTTTGAGAAATAGGGAGGCCGTTTGTGCCGTAAGTTGTTCATTTGGCCCGGCAGGCTTTGGTAATCCCCGCTCGGTTATGCAGGATCCGAGTCGGAACAGCGACACAGTTCGGAAAAAGTCGGCCAAGGGTGTGGCTTCCCCGGCAGTTAGACGGCGTGGGTACTTAGATAAATTGGAATTAGACAATTAACCCTACCCCACACCCTCAAAATATTGGCGTCCACGGTCCAATAAGGGACCCATGACCTTCGGAGTTATCCGAAGGTTACGACCTTCAATTCCGGTGTTCGGTGGGAGACAGCCCAACTGCTCCACCTCGAGGTCATCCTCGCCACCGAACGCGGAACCACAACAATATATCGATTTAGACTTATCTCTCAATAGTGAAGAATTACCGAAAAAATTATCAGATCCGAATCCAGATTCAGATCTTCACCAAAATCTAATTAATTCTTTGTCACACACCCCACGTATCCACCAAGTTTCGTCCAAACCGTTAACAACTTTTTAGGATATCGTGCTACATGTTGTTTTTGGCCCCATCGCTCAATGGTGAAGAATCACTTAAAAAATATTCTCGCAATCCGATCCTGAATCAGATCTTCACCAAAATCTAAACAGTTTGTCCTTGTAAAACACCGAACCTGTGCACATTTGATCCGGATCTGTCCACAACCTTTTGTGATATTCTGCACACAGACAAACAAACAGACAGAAAGAGGTGAAAACATAACCTCCTTCACATTCAATGGCAGAGGTAATTATGGTTTGGTATTTAAACTGCATTTAATCCTACATCCTGTTTTAACTGATTTAAGACACTTCAATGAAGGTCATTTATCACAACTTTCTGCATTGGAATTTACTTGCTTTATTCAGAAGTTAGGAAAAATAGGGATTGAAAACCTGTGAGGATAGACAGCAAGGATTTGGGGGACAGAAGGAGAAGGAAAGGTAAAGGGGATACAAACTGCCCTTTCACAATGAGGATTGGTCTTCTATCCCTGCTGGCCCCAATTTCGACGTCACCTGTGAATTCCTCCACAAAAGCTGTCTCTGACCCTGTCTCTGTCTCTCTACATGTTTATAGTACCCAACCTCTTGTTTCTGTGGCACAGAATCCTGTGGCAAGTAATTCCATAAAGTTTGCAACAAGTGTGTGGCCACTCTCAAGAGAGCCAGAAAACAACATCTGGCCAACCTCATTGCTGAATTCCTGGATTGTCTCCTGCCTCAAAACTCCTGGTGGCACATTGTCAAGTCTATCTCTGGTGCATGTTCCTTCTACATCCCTTCCCTCACCTCAAATGAAATCGCAGCCGACTCTGCTCTCGACAAAGTTGAATGTCTCAACTCTGTGTTTGTTCCTGAATCTCACATACTCAGCCACTCTATCTCTGCCCCATCTTCTCCTCTTGCACCTGAGTGCTCCTGGTACCAGTTGCTTTATCAGATGAGAAGGTGAAGAAGTTTCTGGCAACCCCAGACTCTGACTCTGCAACTGGCATGGACTGTGTATTTCATTCCTGCGCTAGTGACACTCTTGCATGTCCTCTTTCTGAGCCGTTGCCCTACGTCACCTTCCGCCTATCACTTGCCCTCGCTTACTTTCCACCTTACTGCAAAAATCAGCCAACATCACTAAATTGTACAAGAGCACAGAAATAAATCATATTCACTCCAGGACTATTAGCTTACTTCCAATCATAAGTAAAGTCATGAAATCCATAATCACCATTAACATAAAACCCTTCATTTTCTCCAATATCCTCATCTCAGTCCATCAGTTTGGTTTCTGATCCAGTCACTCCACACTGGACATGTTACTGCTGTTCTACAAACAACATATGGAGATCCACAAATCTCAGACAAGAGATCACAGCCATCTTTCTGGACATATCTCTAGCATTTGACAATCTGGAAGCCCAACTCACAGTATATGGCATCCAAAGCCACCTACTCTAATGGCTTGCTGACTTCCTCCACTCTCGTAGTCAGAGCATAGCTCTCAATGGAATCCTTTAATCTCCTCTTTTTGTCGAGGCTGAAGTTGCCAAAAGGCACCGCCTTGGACCCAGTCCTGTTCCTCATCTTCATCAATGAATCAAAGAAACCCTCCTTATATTTTCACTGACAACTCCACACTCTGCTCAAGCCTCCCACATCATTCAGATAGGTAGGCAGCCACCTCTTCTGTATATGGATCGTTTGACAGAATCAGGAGCTCACCCAACAGTTGGAATATTATTTTCAATCTCGGACTCTCACACTTTCACCATATATCTATTAAAGGACCATTTCACAAAACTTTCCCCTCTATTGCCTTGACAAACCTCTCAAAAAAGTTGTCTCTCAAATATTTTGGCCTCACCCTGAGCCACGATCTCCCAAGAGCGAACTACATTTTACAGTTGGTCTACAAAGACAGCTGCTGACTGGGCATTCCCCACTATGCCAAATCTTTCCTTGGCAAATATGAACATCCAACAACGACCTCTTTATCTTCTACTGCCTCCTCTCTGGTTTTGCACCCTCTGTCTTTGTGGAATGCCCACCCTCTCCCATTTTTCTCCAGGGCACATGCAATCTGTCAGTAACCCACTCCTGGTTAAACTCCCAAAATCCAGGTACATCACTTACCTCCAGTCATTTCTCTTCTCTCACACCTGTGGAACCAACTTCCTCAGTCTTTTCAATCTCATTCTCTCCTCCAGGGTTTCAAAATGGCTATACATATCCTCAGGTCATGCACCATCCACGCTCATGATCCTTTAAATGGTCATTAACCTTCCTCAAGCTCATGACTTCCTTGGCAGTTTTGTTGCATTTTCTCCCATCTTTGTCCACCTACCTTTCTGGTTATTTAATTCACCACTCTTTCATCACTTGGTTTCCCTTCCAGTTCTTTCAGACCCTCACTTGTGCTTGAGTTTGCATACAGATTGGTTTCCCCCCCCCCCCCATACTGTCTTCCTCCGCAATCCCCCCTCTCCTTACTCTCTCCTTCTTCCCCTTACCCATTTTTCCTCCAAGTGTCCCCCTGTGTTGTGTCCTCCTTTCCTGCCGTTGGTGTGTTTACCAAGTTTAGACTGTGTTCTAGCTGTTGTGCTTTGCTCTGTTTTCTAACTCTTCAATGACTCACCTTATTACACAAGAATAAATATATAAAATAAATAAGAGAACGGAAGGTGGTTAAGGATCAGAAAGTAAAATGAGATCAAGATGGGAAATGAAAATGAACAGAGGGAGGACAACGGTTCTAAAAGCTCACTGCGGGATCTGCTCATACTTTACCAAAGAAATCCTTAAACTCAGTCCTTCAGCTGACAAAGTTAATTTTAAACCCCTTAGATTTCATTCTGCAATTAATCATAATTAAATGACTAGTATTTCTGGCTTCTTGTTTTTTCCATATCAGAAAGATGGTGGGGTTTGAGTTTATACAAACAGGCCTCAATTCTAAGTCCAAGACAGTTTAATGAGTTCTCAACAATCATCATGCCTCTTATGATCCTGCATGGCATTTAACGAGCTGATTCTCTCTTTTTCTACAAACCACAGAATCCTTTACTTGTCCTACTCTTTGTCGATCGACCGCTGTTGTCATGTCTCTGTTGCATCAGCATGTGCCGACGGGTGGCAAGGAAGAGCGATTTTGTGGCCAGAACGCCAAAGTCTCTTAAATCCCTTTATACCAAGATCAAGTGCCCTCTTTCAGGAGATGTGCTCACTTGTTATTGCTTAAACGGGATATACCATGAACGATAACCTTCATTTACGGGCTGGCTGGATAGCTCAGAGGAAGCAAACTGACCTTTGAACTATCTATTCTGGGTTTGATTCTTGATCTGAGTATAAAACGATTGGAGTGTGGATGATAAGCTGGAAACCTATCTACTCACATTATCTGGTGGGCATTAAAGATCCTACAGTGGCTTTGAAGATCTCATGGTGTCTTTGAAGATGAGTTGGCAAGTTATTGCTAGCATCGTGGCCAAATTCCAAATTCCTGCCATGACCTACAGGGGGGCAATGCATCAGTTGCACACTCAATGAACGATGCAACCAGCAACCATGTGCCATGTATGCAGAAAACAGGGATGACTATTTATTAAAAATGGAATCTCTTTAGTGGATGTAATCACACCACACAATGCCAAATAGACTGTCTGCACAGGACATATAGACCTTTTACTCAGCCATCTCAATGTCCTACATAGGGATCTTGTCCCATTAAGTTTTTCTCCTGTTTAAAAAAAAAAAAAACTTCCAGAGATTTATGAAACTGCTTAAAAGCATGCATTAATCATTCCCAATAAGGATGTATGATAGATCAATCCTACCTCTTAAATAAGGCAAGTGTGTGTGTGTGTGTGTGTGTGTGTGTGTGTGTGTGTGTGTGTGTGTGTGTGTGTATCAGAAAATCATAGACAAATTTTGCAAACGTGTTGGGAGTACACAGGTCAGGTCATGGGCACAAGGAACCCCCCCCCCACTCACCACCACCCCACTGCGAGGTGCTGGGGTGGGGAGGGGGGGCAGGAATTGCTCATGCTCCCTAACAGAGCGTGTGTTTCTATGGCAACAAAATAACAATCTGGAGAATTTTCAGTGTAAAGAAGTCGTTGGAGTGCTACAGGATGACACTCACATTGATTGAGCCAACACACTGCTATTTCATAAAAACAAAAACGATACATTGTCTCAGATTTGTTTTGGTTTCAACAAATCGAAACAGGGATGAGGAAGGCATCCTCTGATGGATCAAAGCTGAATGCAGAAATTACAAGACATGATTTTGGGTGTTTCAGAAAGAAAACCGGTGCACTCAGCTTATTCACACCTCTTGTGCAGTGTGTTGGAGGGTACAGTGTGACGTTCATGGCACTTGCCTCGGTTGACAGCCAAGCAAGCGACAGGAGTCGCTTGAGAGACAAGTAAGCACTTAGCCTCGTGGCAAGCCAAGGCAGGCCCAGCAGTGAAAATGGAAGCCAGGAGTAATTTTTCTCCTCATTCTGGGCTGTCGTATAAAGTCTGATTTGGCTTTCTTTTCATGACAGCACAGAATGTGACTCGAAGGCAACTTGAAAAAAAAAAGTCCTTGTGCATGCAGATTGTTGTTTGACAAACGGGCAGAAAAGGCAAAGTACAATAATTATATATTTTCATTGTGAACAGTAGGCCAAGCATTGTGGGTATAAGTAGGCCACTGATCTACTTTTCCTCCTTCTGTTTTTCACTCAATGGTGATATTATTTTCATGTCTTAAAAATACTACCTGGTACAGACAGGAGGGGGTCTAAGGCAGGACCACCAAGAGCCAGAATGGGCCCTGGGGCAATACTACGTATAGGGCCCCTTCAAAAATTTTTTTATTTAAACAACCTACACAGAGGTTTCCGTATTTTTCTCATCAGAAACAAATGCCGTGTTTAAGGGAAATTGGGGTGTTATTCACTTATTCTTACATGCATATTCGTTGAACATACCTCATCCTGATTGGGCGTGGCCAACAATCCTTTGTTCATTTATGTCATTACCATAATTGTCATTATTTAAATTGTTCCCACAGTCGTTAGTTTCACAACAGAGGGTGTCACTGCCCATGCTAGGGAATCACCGTGAGTTGCTTCGAGGGAGATACAAAATAAAGTTGCCACCCAGTGTTTTATCATCACAAACAATCATGATATGAAACTAAAAATTGAAGGAATAATTAGGGGCCCCGATTAGGTCCGAGTCCCAGGCTAGTTATCCCGCATGCCTCCCTCCCCTTGGTGCCTTAGGGGAGAAGGGAGTATTGTCCTGTGTGGTATATTTTTCTTCGGTCTTACCCCACAATTTTGAGATCCCAGAGAGCTGAAAACCCAAATACCGTGTTGATTTGTGCGTTGCATATGAGTGTCTCTGTAAGTTCATCAAAACTACACTCCTGTCTCCTCATGTCATTGTGCTGCATGTGATGGATTATTGTTTTCATCCCTATTTTTAAAAAATGATCTAGTCTTTGAAAATGTGACAAAAACCAAAAAAAAAAAACTAACTAGAGAGTTCATAGAACATGATACCCAGAGAACAGTGCCACTTCAATTTTAATAAAATAATGATTTTAACGATCGTTTAAAAAAAAAAAACTGAAAGTTTAGTGCTATTGCAGCATTTCAGAAGCTGTCCCGAACAACACCCCGATGAAACACCCCATTAAACCTTAATTACATTGAAGCACTGCAAAACTAGAGGTTATTGGAAGCCTGATGAAGTCTATTTGTGTCCTCCAGTCTTCAGGTATATAATTAAATTTAAATAAAGATTTAAAGAGGTTTAAAGGCATGGAAATACAAAAAAAATTACGGGTTCTACCGTCATTTTCTCAAGTGGCTATTACATCACCCTATCGAACACATTACATTAGTTATTTGAGCCTGTTGTTTGTGTCCATTATAAAGTTTGTCCAAACAGAAAGTTTCCTGTTTGGAATGATTTTGTATTTTCTTTGACTGCCAGGCAGGCAGAGTAAAAATATAATCTCACTCCTCTCTGAGCATGTGCGATCAGGATGAATTCAGACAAGATACGTTAAAACGACAGACTTATCTTCCGATTCATGTTCCGGTTCATGTTCAACATACAACATTTGATTGAAGTACTTTGTTCCTCGATCATAAAATGATGAACATATATCTGTCTGTCTATATTTAATACAGTGCCTATAGAAAGTCTACACCCCTCTCAAAATTTTCACCTTTTTTGCCTTGTAGCCTGGAATTAAATTACATTAAACAGACTTTTTCCACCTTTATTTACACATCGTAACACAACTTCTAAGTGAAAAACAAATTCTACAAATTTCAGAAAATTAATGAAAAATACAAAACTAGAATATCTTGGCTGGATAAGTGTCCACCCCCCCCCCCAATATAATAGCAATTGTAAATTAGCTCAGGGGTAACCATTCTCCTTCAAAATCACACACCAAGTTAATTAGCCTCCACCTGTGTTAAATTGTAGTGATTTTGATTATTTCAGAATAAAACCAGCTGTTCCTGTAGGTTTCCTCTGCAAGGGAGTGCATTTCAAAGCAAAGACTCAACCATGAGAACCAAGGAGCTTTCAAAAGACCTCAGGGATAAAGTTGTGGAAAGGCCCAAATCAGGAGATGGGGTATAGAAAATATTCCAAAGGCCTTGAATATCCCTTGGTGCACAGTCAAGACAATCATGAAGAAGGGGAAAGTGTATGGTACCACCAAGACCCTGGCTAGATCAGGTCGTCCCTCCAAACTGGATGACCAAGAAAGGATTGATTGATCAGAGAGGCCACCAAGAGGCCAATGGCAACTTTGAAAGAGCTAGAGGCCTTTATGGCAAAGACTGGTCACAGTGTGCATGTGCAACAATATCCCAAGCACTCAACAAGTCTGGCCTGTATGGTAGAGTGACAAGAAGGAAGCCATTAATCAAAATAGCCCACCTTGAGTCCTGTTTGAGGTATGCATAAAACCACTCCTGAGATTCTGAATCCATGTGGCAAAAAGTTTTGTGGTCTGATGAAACCAAGATCGAACTTTTTGACCTAAATGCAAAATGTTATGTTTGGTGCAAATGCAACACAGCACATTACCCAAAGAACACCATCCCAACTGCAAAGTATGTTATGGGGATGTTTCTCATCAGCAGGGATGGGGGCACTTGTCAGGATAGAAGGGAAAATGGATGGAGCAAAAAACAGAAAAAACCTGGAGGAAAACCTGCTGCCCTCTGCAAGAAAGCTGAAATTCGGACAGAAGTTCACCTTTCAACATGACAATGACCCGAAGCACACAGTGAAAGCTACACTGGTGTGGCTCAGGATAAATATCCTTGAGTAGCCTAGTCAGAGCCCCGACCTAAATCCAACCGAAAATCTGTGGCATGATTTGAAGATTGCTGTCCATCAATGCTCCCAACCCAACTTGACTGAGTTTGAATAGTTTTGTGCAGAAGAATGTGCAAATGTGGTATGGATCTGTCCAAACAGACTCACAGCTGTAATTTCTGTCAAAGGTGTTTCCACCAAGTATTAAATCTGGGGGGGGGGGACCAGTATATTCTAGTTTTATATTTTAAATTAATTCTCTGTAATTTGTAGAATTTGTTTTTCACTTGGAAGTTGTGGGTTATGATGTGTAAATAAAGGTGAAAAAAGTCTGATTTAATGCAATTAAAATTCAGTCGATAAGGCAACTAAAGGTGAAAATTTTGAAGAGGAAGTGCAAACTTTCTATTGGCACTGTATTTAAATGCAAGTTGCCAGATCACATCTGAACCCAGCAGACACACGACGTCAGTATGAAAGACTCATGACGTCGAGAATAGGCCGCTTGGTTGTACAACCATAGCACGACGCGGTACAGCCGCAGCGCGATTATCTAAAACTGTTTTTCTGCCTCGTGTGTTTACAGGGTGAGCAATTTTCCATCTCGTGACGTGTGTGGTTGTGTTTGCCTTTCACCGGAGGAGAGATCTAATTGGCTAATTCCTATTTCCGCATCACGAACCGCCAATTGCAAAGTTTGGTTAAACTAGTGAACTTTCAGCTATTTCTGAGTGTGGCACACAATCCGCTTTAATCTGCAGAAGACTTTAGCTTTTTTAGTTAAAATTATCTTCCGCTGTGATCATTTTTGGTAAGTATAATAATATGGAATAGGCAAAGCCGAGAAGCGAACGTAGAATTCTTCTTACATTCGCTTCTGACTTCACCTATAACTTGTTCACAACTGTATACTTGCCAACTATACCATGGTACATGTAAGCGCCGCACAGCTGATGATTTTGACACAATTTCCGGTTACTTCGGCCTGGATTCGGGATCAGCGATCAAATAATGTAAATCACGGTTAAAAATTATTTTTTGATGATGCGGGAGATATCGTTATTAAAATCAGTAGAGGAAATATACACCATGTCTGATATTTGGGTCTTTCATGTCTCCCACAATGCCTTTATCTCCCGGGACGCATCATTCCCCATGACAAAAACCGGAAGCAAAAGGGTCATAGCTGACGACACGGATTCCAAATTGCCAAGGTATTATGTTGTTGTTGTTGTTGTTGTTGTTGTTGTTGTTGTTTCCTATTCTCTCATGTGCACGTGTTGAGAATGAAGCTCACTACGTTTGCTATAATAAATCGATTTTATGTGTCTTAGCTTTTGTTTCTGGACGTTTTTAAGATCACAGAATCCATGATGTGTTCCTGTTACTGGTGTGATGGAATCTATATCGTTACATTCAAGGGAAACTCTCCCGGGTCCTTCGGGGCACTCGAGTGGTTCGAGCCTTGGATTCGGGAACGTGCATCTGACGATCGAATCCTCTAACACCCGATTTCATCATTCGTTTATCATGTTTAGTTGTCGCTGATATGGCCCTGATCGTGTGTAGAAAGCGATGGTAAATAATTATCAATTCATTTTTCCAAGGGCCGAGTGAAAAAAAACACCGGTCTGTGGCAAAAAGGGAACTCTGCAAAAATTACTTTGGACAAGTTTGGTTCAGAACCTTTTAAAATATTTTGCTGGTGTGGATAATGCTTTGGCCATTCGGGTCCGACGAATTACCGCATTGTTCCGCAATGCAACAAATTTTAAGTTCCACTGCCCTTAAAAAAGCCTCAATTAATATTATTTTTTATAATATTGTTACGGTTGTGGAAATTCACACAACACCAGTCAGGTTCCCTGAAGATCAGTTATGTGGATAAGATAGATTTCCCCACCGAGGTCTAACGGGGATTATTCGTGAGCCAGGCTGTGAATCTTTGAGGTAGTATTATTCTTTTCTATCGTTATTTTAAACAACATCTCCTCACCACCTTCTCAACAACCGCCAACATCTCCTCACCACCTGAACCAAAAACCGCCAACATCTCCTCACCTTCATCTCCACAAATGCTGCTATCTTTTCGCCAACAACGGCATTCCACGGACGAGCGGCATCTCTGCCAACAGACGCGGGGACTCCATCGTTGGGGCGAGGGCTGGTGATTTCTACCACGTCCGCTTTCTCCGCATTTGACGGCAAGATCGGATCAAAATGACAAAAGGGGCGGAGCCAGCGGGGGGTGAAGGATCATAGGTGAAAGACCAAACACCCCCCCCCCCAAACCCCATAAAAGGCAGGGCTGACGCCCCGGGAGTCAGTTCGGTACGAGTCTGGGTTCGTGGTCCAGTCGGGCGGAGTCGAGCTGGAGTCTGGGTTTGAAGTCGAGTGCAGTTTGTTCAGAGTCGGGGTGGAGAGCGCCAGTTGCAGTTCGAGTCCAGTGCAGGGCTGTTGCTCGTCGGAGTGCAGCGGAGCTTGGATTCCAGGAGAAGTTCGAGTCCAGTGCAGAGCTGTAGCTCGTCGGAGCGCAGCGGAGCTTGGAGTCCGGGAGAAGTTCGAGTCCAGTGCAGGGCTGTTGCTCGTCGGAGCACAGCGCAGCTTGGAGTCCGGGAGAGGTTCGAGTCCGGTGCAGGGCTGTTGCTCGTCGGAGCGCAGCGGAGCTTGGAGTCTGGAAGAGGTTCGAGTGCAGTGCAGGGCTGTTGGTTGGTTGAGGCAGCTGGCGAGAAGTCACCAGACAGCGACATAACGGTCTGAGGTGATCGGGCCCTGGGATGGTCCGAGTGACGCTGAGGAGTGGGCGGGATCTTAAAAGAGCATCAACGCTTAAAAGAGCCCGTTCGCTCCTCTGAGGCGTCGTCGGCTAGGCCCGATCAACCAGGCTGCACGGCGAGGCCTGGACCAACCGAGTCGCCATCACTCCAGCTGCCGTGTTGACGGCGAGACATGGAGGGTCGTCCAGCGAGTCACCATGAGGGTGGCAGGTAACCTGCCCGGTCTCACGGAGCTCTTTCGGTCTTCACAGCTCCGTGGAACTTTAAAGGCCTACGGGCCCTGTTCTCTTTTCTTTCCTGGGGTTTTCGCATGGAAGTCTGTGGCACCTTGTCCATAAGTAGAATTGTTATAAATGTACGTAATAGATAGACAAACGGCTGTAGGTCTTTTTGCTCGTGTCTTGTCCATTATCCCCATTGCTTCATTGACTGCATACATGTAAATAAATGTCATTGTTTGAAAATTCACCTGCTCGTTGCGTCCCTTCCTCCATTGAGCTGCTGTAATTGCGTTCGGAATAATAGCTGGTTTTTAATAGCCGATAAGATAATCGGATCCAACGGGGCTTGGCGATAATACACCGCTCGGCAATCGCAAACAGAGCGAGCTGCCTAAGCGGCTCGTTTCCGAGCAAGTTCCGTTGAGGGACAACCTCTCGGTAGTCTGCCTGCGCTAATAATTAGGTAAATCGACCATTCGGCAATTGGTCCCTGTAGCGCAGGCAGAACATTGACAAGGTTGGGGTGTGCTTAAAAACACACCCGTAGCTGGATTTCGGCGTTGATCCGGAAAGCTACGAGTGGATTGCCCATCCGGTGGTGGCGCAGCTGCAATTAGCTAAAAGCGGTCGCCCGCCCGCACGCCGGAGTGGGTGACAACCACAACAATATATTATTTTTATGTCCTCTTTTAACGAGTTTGGCCTAACCAAAGGCAAAGGGAAAACAATTGTCAATTATTGTTCGCCAAAAAATGTGAAGTTTTGTCGTAAAAATATTAACCCTTTGGCTGCCGACAAGCTGCCACTTGTAACAATGAAGCCTTCATTGCAGTAGTTTGTCACTATCGGGGAATTGTTCAAGTCAAGTTTTTCGGTGCACAATTGTTTTCCTTTGGTAAAATGGTTGTCAAAAGACATGAAAATAACTTTATATAATAAAGAATAATATTAATTGAGGCTTTTTAAGGGCAGTGGAACTTAAAATTTGTTACAAGCTGCTTCGAACACTGGTGTACTAAATTGTTTTTATTTTCTAAAATAAGGGTGAATGTCCAATGCTGTGATGTCCACATACAATTTGTGTGGAAAGAATGGGAAGAGACCTTTCTGGAACCTGAATTTTTACAAAGTTGTCAGAGGTAATAAATTCTGCTAAATGACAGTTTATAATGTGCATGACTTTAGCGTAATTCACATTGCAAGTCTTGTTTGATGATCATAAAGCCAAATATATACAAAGTGGAAATTCTTATTATTTTTCAGACAGTACCATGGCCAGTCAGCCAACAGCAACGGATGCGGCTGTGGACACTGCCATATCACAACATTTGAAATATGCCCCTGATCGGCGTGGAGGTGCGGGCAGGAACAAGCCCTCATCCATCGATAATTCCAGGTGTGTGTGTGTGTGTGTGTGTGTGTGTGTGTGTGTGTGTGTGTGTGTGTGTGTGTGTGTTTCTCGAAAACCACTGGTCTGATCTAATTGAAACTTGCCAGCTATATTGCTGGGGACCTGGGTGTGTGCCTTTTCAAGGTTTGATATTAATCGGACAAGTACTTCCCAAGTTATGGCCATTTATTTTCCAAACCAACTGCGTAGGCGTAGCTGAAGGGGAAGAGATACTCAGCCATGTTCCCCATTACGGGTTACAACGTACGGACTTCTGGATAGTGATGACTTACTGTATTCTAATAATTTCTAGATTTCTTATGCGCATTTATAGATAAATACAATGCCCCAATCCAGTTGTCATTTACGAGAGCGAAGGAATGGCCTATGTGTTTGTTTGAAAGTTGTTTTTTTTGCACGTACGGGCACACACGTATGGGCACGTACTAGTGTAATAATAACGAGTAACAGCAACATGCTGTGCCAGCCGTCCACATCCTTGATTATTAAGAATTTGCAGCATAGTAAATTGTAATGTTGTATGTTGGAAACCCAGCCTCAGCTAACATTGTGAAAATATTTACATGTACTTTTATGCAAAATGAAGTTATTTTATTTTATTGTGAAATTAAGATTGAAAACACCCAACAAATTAATTTTTTGTGCTTTGGAATTATTTGTGTGAGATGCATTCAAAATTGTGTTTTCATAGTTAATGATGATAGATTTATATATTTTTCTTTGTATGAATACACACACATAGATATATATTTGGTCTCATTGATTTGCCTGATTGTAATTCAGTTTTATATAATTTTATGCACTGTTCATATAATGTCAAGTATCATCTGTTTAAGTGTTTATGCATCTCATTCTATTGATGCCCGCTGTGGGACATAAGTAAAAATATTTCTAAGTTTTATATATATCATGGAGAAATTCTATCAGAAAGGTGTTTGACTTCCCAAGTAGGACCCATATTGTACTCTTTTACCAGTCATTGCTGAATTTCTACCTATTGAATATCAACTATTATGTCGTATAGCAAAATTTATATGTGGTTCTTTGTCTTCTCATAATTCTTACCTGAGGTTGCTTAATTATGAATCTTGTAACAATGGGTAGTATGCCATCAGTCGCTAAAACTTTTAATTACATTTTATATAAATGCAAGTTATCTGTCAATAACTTTTATGCTCCTAATGCCCATTTAATGTATGCAAGCATCGAATTATAATCAGCAGTTTTACGAACTCTGTCTCGCTCTATTGAGTGCGGCCTGTGGCTGCTGGTTGCATCATTGGTTGGGACTTGGCTATGCCACTGATGCAGTGTCCCCCTTACCAGTACACTGGTACTCATTTATGCTGACCTCAGAAGGATGACAGGCTGAGTCAACCTCCTGGTGTATTTTAATTCAGTAGCCAACAGGGCTTGAACTCGGGACCCTAGGATCCCAAGCCACCACCCTAACCACTAAGCCGACACCAGGCTTGAGTTTTACTAACACTGCATGTTGATTATGTTGTACTTAAAGATGCCTTTGTGCAGTCAATTATATTTGAGAGAGAAGCTCCACAGTTCCTCTCTGGAGCAGAACTTTCTGAATTTGAATTGTTAACTGTGCTTTGCACAAAGTGAATTTGTCAAAAAGGTATTTATGACTTTTACCCATGTGGTATTTCTTTTTATTCCACATTTTTAGTACATGTTTCTCAATTGTAATGGTATCTACTTTTATTTATTGTATGTTTGTATTTGAGTGTGCTTTTTTGGTACGAATAAAGATATTATTATTGTTAATACTGCTTGTATATTTTTGCCGCAATCATGCTCTGCGTGATACGTGATAATAAATGATTATGAATTACAATTGTTTTCAAGTTGTGGTCATTATGTGTTACTGTGCAACGCATAATGGTGTTGCAATACAAAACTTCAATGTTTTGATAATGGCACCGGTGGAACAGCGGTGCTCCGCCGGCCCCAGACCTACAGGTCGAGGGCTCCATCAAGCTGGAAGCTGAAGGGTGTCATGCACTGCAATGTTTGTTTCTTTGGCGTGCAAACAAAAGGGTAAAAACAAAAACTCTGTTTTATGAACGTTGTGATAAAGTTTCAAAACTAGAACGGGCACTCATAGAGCGCATACCTTCGCCGCCACTACTTTTTTTGTTCTTGGTATGAGTGTGGGGAACTGGTTACCTTCGCATTCTGCGAAAGGTTATGTTTTAGTCGGCGTGTATTTATTTATTTATTTATTTATTTATTTCTTTGTAATCTTGTGATTCGTACAACTCAAAAAGTATTAAACCGAATTGCATGAAATTTGGTGGGATGATTGGTTATTAGCCAGGAAGCATTCGATTAGATTTTGGGATCGTTCTGGTCAAAGGTCAAGGTCAAGGTCACGAAAAGGTCAAAATCGTCTTTTTACGATAACACGGTCAATTTTTATTCAATTTGCATGCAACTAACGCCAAAATGTTCAGAATTCAACGCCTCATCTTGTGATATGCAATATGACACAATGACGCCCATACTCTTGTTACCGGTTAGGGGTCAAAGGTCAGGGGGGTCACGACCTTGAAAAATATGCGGTTTTTGTCATAACGCGGTCAATTCTTGTCCGCTTTACATGAACCCAGCACCAAAATGTTCAGAATTTAATGCCCAATCTTGTGACACAATGACGTCATAACACATGTCACCGGTTGGGGTAAAATGTCGGGGGGGGGGTCATGCCTTTGAAAAATACGGGATGCAGACTTGGAGCTGGGAGAAGACAGGGGGAATGATGCTGAGTTGGCATGGGGGAGGCATGTGGCAATGGAGTTGGGAGGGATGTGGACCAGGAGTTGGGAGGGATACGGACTTGGAATTGGGAGGGGCGGGGAGAACGATGCTAAATTGGGAGGGGGAGGGATGCAGACTTGAAGAAGAAAGGGGAGGGGTTGAGGACTCAAAGTCACATTTTGCATTGCGCCGAATTTCCACGGGCGTCTGCTACTCTGCTGTCAAAGGACATTCCCGTTAAGCTCCATAAATATTCCACACTCCGTTGAGAACTAATTCCCTTAGAACAGCCTGGTGGAACCCGGTTATCTGCTAGTAAACTGAAAAGACAGCGCGATGGACGGACGGCCATGAACCAATTGCTTAACCTCGCTTTTTGATTCGCGTGCGCAGAGTAATAAAACCTCAGCCTCATAGTTTAATCTCACTCTGTGGTTAAAATATTACACACTTGACCCATTTGTTCTCAGAAAAAAAGACAACTTCATATGATTGTATTTTTCGTGCTATTTAGAAAAACCTGCATATTTAACCTTTATCATGAGGTTGTATCTCAAAACAAAACATATACTTTTGTTATATAATACATTGTTCCATCTCGTTGACCTGAAACCTGCTGATGGGGTTTTTGAACACAAATGATTCAGTGCCATCTGAGTTCACAGGTGATATATCACATCCCATTCCTTAATCAATAACAAAATCTTTATCTTGTGTGTTATACAGACAAGACTAAAATAACCTGTGAAACAGCACAAGGTACAAACCATCAAATACACTATGGGTAGGAACCTGCAGGAATAGCTTCACGGATGTGCTTTTTTCCATCTCTAAATAAACCCGGATTATTACAACGATTGATGAAGGATTTTCAGACACATTTGCAATGGTTGCATCATCACAACAGAAAGAAAAGCCCTGCTGCCCAGAGTTTTGATGATGGAAATCATCACAGGCCTGGTTCGCAATTCTCTGAGACCTGTTGCTATTTATTTCTAAAGGTCATTCTTAATGGCACTCAACAAATGTGTATCCATCATGAGGCAAGCCAGTAAATGTCATCTTGCAAATCTAAAAGCTTAACTCTCCAACCAATGACCTTCCTCAAAGTCATGGTGGACCTTGTTGACTCTGGAGGATATACTCACTCCATCCTCTCCCTCATGTCAGATGGGATGACCACAGACTATACTTAAGATCAGGCCAAATGTTGCAACTGACCTATTAGTTGCAAGAAAAGTTTTCCTCCAGACCTATTGCAGCCAACCCATGCAATTTTGTCCCTACGTTAGCCGCTTGTCACCGAGTATCGACTGGAGTTTGTGACCTTCTTCCTTGAGAAGAGAGACAAAGTTCTGTCCAGCCTCGACCCTGCTTTGCTGATAGGCCTAGATTGCATCAGTGCCAGATACTCAAATCCTGCTTTGATTTTCTTGGTTCTACTATGCTCTTTTCAGCCTGTCTTTCTATTACGACTCCCTGCCAAGTACTTGGCAGTCAGGAAACATCACTCGCATCCAGACAAGGGTGAAAAACAGATCCATAATCAACTATAGACCAGTAAGCTGACTTCCAATTACAAGTAAAGTCATGCAATGTGTCATTGTCTTTCCTTTTTTCAAACAGCACTGATTTCTGACCATCAGTTTTGATTCCGTCCGAGTCGCTCTACTCTGAACATGCTTACTGCTCCTCTCTCAGCAATGATTGGAGGTTCTCAATCTCAAATATGAGCTGAGGGCCATCTCCCAGGTCATCTATCTCGTAGGCATTCAACACAGCTGAGCATCTTGCTCTGCTGGACAATCTTGCTGCCTGTAGCATACAACTCCACCTTCATACATGCCTTTCTGACTTACTCCACTGATGCAGTTAATGCATTGATATCAATGACACCCTCTCCTCTCCTTGTCGATGATGGAGTGTGTCAAGGCAGTGTTTTTGGCTCAGTCCTATTACTCATCTTCATCAATGATCTTTATGATTATTTGGAAGACACTCGTTAACTTTTTCATGACGACTTCACCATTTGCCTGAGTATCCCTCATTCTTAAGAGAGTATCCCTCATGCACAAGAAATTCACAATGAAAAACAAAATAAGACAACATAAGACACATTTACATTCAATAACACAGGAAAATATACCATCAGAGATGGGGAATCCCCCGCCATTGAAAAATTATTGAAATCCGATAAGAGTTTTTCCATTTATTACAAAAAACATTTTCTTCAAGATGGCCACCCCAGTCGGCCATCTTGGATCTGGCCACGATGATGATTGAATGGCCACGCCCAAGATCAATAGGGTTCTTCCTTTTCAGGTGGTACATGTGTGACCCAAATTTCAACTCGATATGGCGAACAGTTTATGAGTTATCGCACTCACAGCTATAAATGTTGACGCCCGGACGGACGGCCGGACAGACGACCGCCCCAGTCGGCCATGCCCAAAATCAATAGGTGGTACATGTGTGACCCAAATTTCAAATCGATATGGCGAACAGTTTATGACTTATCGCACTCACAGCTATAAATGTTGACGCCCAGCCAGCCAGAAGGACGGACAGCAGGATGGACGACCCGGGTGACAACAATATCCCCCTTCCGCCACACGGCAGGTGATAATAAAAACATAATTTGATATGTCTGTTTGATACTTGTCGAAAAAATATTTTGCCAAGTATGTTGGTCTGTAGCTTTTGTCTGTTTGTCACACGATTTTTGGCCACAGTTTTCAACAATCGTTTTCAATTTTTTTGAGTATGTAGATTACGAGTCAAGGACGGCAACGCTAAATTTTGGTGAAGATCCGTATCCGGATCTGATAGTTTTGACAAACCCAGGTGGATGAGTTGGTTAGGTGACAAAAACAAGCTGATTTGATTTTGGTTAAGGTCCGGAATCAGATTCTACTTATCAGTGAGATACAAAATTTAAACTGTTCAGCCTGGCGGAGGTATGTGGTCTACGGAGTGCCATTCCGTTTCACCAAGTGTCACCATGAGTAATTTTTCATTTGTTTGTTTGTTTGTGTGTTTACTTGATTTATATGCATGATTGAACAATGGGATGGAATGAGTTGAAAACTGTTGCTTGTACTCAGGATGTGTCTGAGAAGCTTTATGGAGTAAAAAATTAATTGAGTCATGGGGGTTCAGCGTGGCGGGGGGGGGGGGTATGTAAATGTGTATGTAAATGTGTAGAGCAATGTGATCCTCCTGTTGGGAGTTGGGACAAGTCATACAAAACTTCCAGGGGAATTCACCCACCCATAAGAACAGGTCCTTCTCTAATACGGTACTGTACATAATACTGTATATGTCAACACTAATTAACACAAAATTCCAGACCATATCGACGTTATGTATGCAAAAACGGTGGAATAGTGACATCCTCCTCAATGAAGCCCCTACCCTCAAGCACACGTAGTGCTTCCACCCCCTCACTTACATCTCCTCCAAACCTCATTTCCCTTCTTTCCCCACTCCAAGCAGATTTCTTTCTCCTCTCTCCTCTCTCTCCCTTTCCCGTTTTTTTGCCAATACTAATAAATATATTCCCCCTTACACAACACAATGATGATATAAAGTAAGAAACGAAAATATTAGCATTGTAAAAGTCGCCCACCCTCTCCAACTCCTCCAAATAATGCATGTGCAATGAAATACAAACCCCACTGAAGACTCTCCTTTGAGTTCGAGCCTCCATTAAGCATTCAATGCTTCTTATCAAAGTGTTATCAACAGAATCTGCATGACAAAGCACCTTTGGTGCCAATTTGAAAGAATAAACGACAGGAAGCCTCTTAAAGCACTTCATCCCCAACTCCCTCCGGTTCAGGATGTTTGGCACTCGACAAATCGATATTTACTGATCCATGTGGATTTGTTGGTTGGACAGTGGATTTTCTACAACACATGAACCAGCAAATGCGAGATGTCAAAATGTCTGTGGTTCCTCGAGCAGTTCAGGTACTTCAAACATTATAGGTCAACCACCTTAGAGACTCAAAAGGCATCATGGTGGTTAAAGATCACACACTTTCCAAACAGTTGAGGTCCAACATTATGATGGACCAATACACAGAATTCATGACTTTAATAGCCAGGTTTACAGTCTGAAGATTTAATCTACAGATGTTAGAGAATCTTTCATGTCTATATACGATTACAAACAAGTCAAACAAGTCAGCATGCCCAACGTGCTCTCTCAAATATGCTGTACTCTATAATGCAGTTCTCCCTGCTTCCTTAGATCCTATTTCTCCACTTTATTTGAATTCCTTTTTGTATTATTTAATTTTCTATCTCTCGTTTCTCATCAGTTGTGCTTTGAATCCATTTGTATTTATTGTGAGCTGGATTATTCAATTGTTACAAACGCAATTGGCCTTTTCCTGCAAAATAATTCCTTTTCCAGAATTTCCTTGCCCAAAGTTGTGTTAAAATTAGCAGTGAGACAGAGACATGAATGAATTTGTATTTAAACTAAATGCCCGGGCGGTCATATGACATGGACGCCATTAAATAATCATTCCATCTTGAGAGCAATTAAATCACTCACGCAGGCACAGGTCTCCTATTTCAGTGAATCCCGGACAGCATTGAGACCGGCGGCGGTACATGGTGCGTGCTCCTCGGCGGTATGCGGTGCGGTAGCTAATCCTAGAAAGGAGGAATGGGAAGGATGCAGAGGAATGAATGGAGGTGCATGCAATATCAATGAGAGAAACAGTGGTACAGGAGTTTTTTGTAACATTTTGGCACCAAAAGACTTCAGTGAGGTACGTTCAGCATTCAAGTGAAGAAGGTGCAGAGTTCAGTGAAGAAAGTGATAATGAAGTGAGGAAGGTATTTCTTTGAAGTAGATGAAGTGCTAAGCAAATATTTTTTTGTGAATAAAGTGTTGCTTTTAAGGAAGATTTAAGAGAAGACAGTGAATGGTTAAATGAGGGCTGAAGTGAAGAAGGTAATGAGTTAAGTGAAGAATGTGTTGCATTTCACGAAAACTTTAATAAAGAACATTATGCATAAAGCAAGCAAGGATTTAAGTAAAGGTGTTGAATTAGCTGAAAAAGGTAAGCAATAAAGTGAAAATGTGAATATTTAGGTGAAGAGTAAGTTCGATCAAATGTGAGCATTTACAAGAAGAAGGTGACAGGTTAAATCAAGATGGTGAAATTTAAATAAGTTAATGACTTAACCCTTTGAACCCGAGTTGCCATTTTTCTGGCCGCTATTCAAACCTCCATATACCCCAGCGTACGGTTTACCAGTCGCTCTTCGATACCTCAGTATACCCGAGTGGCCCAATTTTTCTCCATGGAGCCCAGGGTGGGAGAACCAAAAGTCCAAGGAGCTCAGGCTTCAAAGGGTTAAATTTATGACCCATCTCATATATTCTACACATTGGTGATGAGAAGGAGATGACTGTGACATGTCTCACATAAATGTGCAAAGAGCACAATGAACCGCATAATTATGGGATTTATCAGTAAAACATGTAATGTCTGCAGTTCATTCATTTATTCTTCATTATTTCAATTTGAAGATGAGGAAAATATTTGAGGTGAGAAAAAACAATCGGCTGAATTCAACTACAAACTTGCACGATCTCCAAAAGAGTGGTACTTAGTGTCATTATAACAAGAACACCAACAACAATGAGGATTGTAATGACAAAACCAGCATCATCACTTTAATAAATGACCAACCTGTGTCGAGTGCACTTGAACCAATTGAGAATGTCTGTGCAGCTGGTGTAGTAAACCTGATCAAACGGATGCGCATAAGACTCCTGTACAGTCACTGTATAACTGTGAAACATGATCAAACAACAATCACAATGTTAAAGGCACATTGAGGAGAAATAATGTTCACTGCAGATATATATATATATATATATATATATATATATATATATATATATATATATATATATATATATATATATATATATCTGCACTCTTCAGGGTAAAAATCGCAGCAAGTGAAGAAGGAAGTGAAGGCGTGTGCTTTATATGCAGGTTATACGCAGGTGGTTATTCCTTTATGAGGAAGTGAAGGCATGTGCTTCACAATCCATCAAGGATTAACCGTGACGTCATTATGGTTGAACCAATCAGCGTCTACCTTATTAAAACCTGCGTATAAAGCACGTGACTTCACTTCCTTCTTCACTTGCTGCGATTTTTACCCTGAAGAGTGCAGCATGAAAAGCTTCGGTCACTATTATGTCGTGTTTGTTTGTATCCATATGTACATACATACATACATACATACATACATACATACATACATACATACATACAGTGGCCTGCAAAAGTATTCACCCCTACCAATAATTCCACACTTTGATGAATTACGAATTATAGAGAAACAATTTTTCAAATGAATTTTTTTATTCATAAGTGAAGAGATCAAACTAAACACTGGTATGGTTGAAGGAGGTTACATGCCAGGAACACCTGCAAAAACCATGTACAAATCAAAATTCACTAGTTGAAAAAGTATTCAGCCCTTTCGGTCAGTGATTGGTGGAGGCATCTTTTGCAGCAATGACTGCTCTGAGTCTTTTTGAGAAGGTGTCTCCCAGCTTTGCACAGTGAGATGGGGAAATCTTTCTACATTCTTCACATGAAAATTGTTCTAGTTCTGCCAAGTTTGATGGGGAAGTCAAGACTGACTGGGCAGGACTTTAACTTCAAGTCCTGACTTGAAGTCAGGACAAGTCAGGACTCAAGAACATTTATTTTCTTCTTCTTCAGCCACTCCAGTGTGGCTTTAGCTTTGTGCTTCAGATCATTGTCCTGCTGAAATGTGAATCTCCTACCCAGTTTCAGATACATAGCTGACACAAGCAGGTTTTCATCAAGGATTCTCCTGTACTTTGCACCGTCAATTGTCCTTTCTGTTTTCCAAGCTTGCCAGTCCCTGCTGATGAAAAGCAGCTCCATAACATGATGCTGCCACCACCATGTTTTACAGGAGGGATAGTGTTGCCCGGATGATGTGCAGTGTTCGGCTTGTGCCAGACATAATGCTTTGAATTTAGACCAACAAATTCAATTTTTGTCTCGTCTGACCACAAAACCTTTCTCGACATGCCTACAGTATGAGTAAGATGCTTTTTCACAAACTCCATGTGAGCTTTTCGATGTGTCTTTTTCAGTAATAGATTCTTTCTTGCTTCCTGTCCATCGAGGCCAGCTTTGTGAAGGGAACGGGATATTGATGATTGATAAAAACTGATCCCCATTTCTGACACAGAGCCTTGCAGATATTCTAAAGTCATTGTTGGACTTACAGTGACATCCTGAACCAGTTTCATGCTTGGCTGGCTGCTAAGTTTTGATGGATGACCTGATCTGGGTAGAGTCTGGGCGGTATGACACATCTTCCACTTCTTAATGATGGATTTCCCTGTACTCATAGATATAATGAGTGACTTTGAAATCTTCTTATAACCCTCTCCTGAAGGGTGCTTCTCCACCACTTTATGTCTGACTTCTTTGGAAAGCTCCTTGGTCTTCATGGTTGCCTTGTTGGTTGAATAAGTGAGTTGCACCTTAAAACTCCTTAGATAAGAAGAGGAGCTGGATTTGTAAGTTAAACCACTGATTACATGCAGGTGCAATCTATTACACTTATTTTTTAACCTTTCAAACAAATAATAATTTGTCCCTGAACTGATTTAGTGTTAATTTGGCAAAAGGGTTTGAATACTTGTGCAACTGAGAATCATCTGATTTTCTCTGTTAATCTAACTTGTCGACATTTTATCTGCATTGTTTAGATTTCGTAGCTTGTGAAGACTATATCTTAAGTTTGATTTGAAAGCATCATGAAATAAGCTCAGGTGGCATCAAAATGTGAAAACTTGGGAGTGGGGGGAGGGGGGGTGAATACCTTTGCAGGCCACAATACAAGGTGGTCCAAAACGATGTGCAACTTTTGAAAGGGCTGCAATAATTTTATTAATGCGACTCTTTTTTTTCTTTTCAGGTCGCCGAACGAACAACTTTGATGTTTCTTATAGATGTCAAACAATTTATCTGTGCCCCAGCAGGCGCTCATTTTCGAAACTTTTGTTGCAACTAAGTCATATGTTTCTACACAAAGGCAGTTTTGTCAGGTCGATCAAAATGCAAGAATTCTACAATACAAAACCATCAAATGAACTTTTCAAAGGTTTGGAGACACTGTAAATGTCAAAGCCCAAATTAAAAGACAGAGTAGTTGAAAACATTCAGTGAGAACACTCGACAAGATCGAGGCTGATGGAGAAGCTTTGCAATCTTCTCCACAAACGTTAACGCACTGATTTTCACAGCTGGTGGGAACATCTCACATTACCATTGGCAGAATCATACACAACGATGTGAAACTGTATCCGCACAAGATACAGTTAGTACAGCACCAGACTGAAAAAATAAAAGGGAGTGGTTCGAATTTTGCACTGCCATGACCCAACATTTCAAATAGGACCAGGATTTTTTGAAGCAACATCTGCTTTAGTGATGAAGCCAACTTCCATCTCAGTGGCCACATGAACAAACAGAACATGTGTTTATGGGAAGAACAACAACTGCACAAAAATAAGAAACAACCGGTTTCTGTCGCAAAAGTAACAGTTCGGTGTGCTATTGGATGTAGCGGTATAATCGGACCTTTCTTATTTGACAATGACGCCGGACAGACAGTGGCAGTCAACAGATATATATATATATATATATATATATATATATATATATATATATATATATATATATATATATATATATATATATATATATATATATATATATATACATACATGGACACACTGCAGTGAAGATTCCTTCTGACACTGAGAAAGAAGAAAGATGTGACTGTGAATTAATTCATCATCAAACGAGAAGGTGCACCACCACCACATACATCTAATGGTGCTTTGGAGTTTTTGAGATGACATTCCACAAGGAACACAAGGAAATTAGATGCAGGTGGAGGCTATTCAGTCCATCATGCCAATGCCACATAAACACCAGAATAAAATTAGAAGACGCAAAATGTTTTTTCTTTTTTAATTACGTGTTTTTTGTAGTGTTTGTATACCCCCCCCCCCCCCCACCCAAGGGGAGCAGAATGAGTTTTGGTAAAATAACACAAAACATCAACCACAACACCCCTTGACGAGACCCCCATCAACAGCGCTCAGTACACGTGCACACAATCACCCATCAATGCTCAAGCTACCGAAAAGTCCTGCCAACATCCCTATAACTTCTCGGTTCCTATCTAATTCCAATTTAAACTTGTTTCATGTTTCTGCTGCCACTACCTTTCCAGGGAGACCATTCCATGCATTAACTACTCATCAACTACTAACATCACTCAGAGATGTGGTATCTCTGAGTAAAAGGCCTTACTACTGCCTAAACTCTCCTCTTCTTTACTCTCAGGCTATGGCTCCTGGTCTACTCTGCTGAATAATTCATCTGCACTTACTTTATTCATACCTTTCATTATATTAAACATCTCTATCACATCTCCTCATAATCGCCTCTTTCTCGTGTATAAAGCCCTGCCTGTCTCCTTCAGCCGCTCCTCATAGCTAAGTCTTGGTCTTGCGAGGCACGGAATCAACCTAGTAGCCCTGTGCTGAACCCTCTCTCTGACAGTTATATCCTTCCTAAGTTGTGGTGACTAAAAGTGCACACAATATTCTAGATGTGGCCCTCACTAAATTCCTGAATAATGTTAACACCACCTCTTTTGATTTATAAATGATCCCCCTCTGAATACAGCCTAAACCCTGATTTGCATTTGCTAAAACCCTATAGCTGCCTGGCAATGTGCTGCCTGCTCACCTCCCATAACTATTACCACCCCCAGATCCTTCTCCTGTGTGACACGCTCCAAAATTACCCCTTGCATCACGTAATCTATATTTTCATTATTCTTTCCCATCCCCAACACTTTATATTTGCTCAGGTTAAATTCCATCTGCCAATGTTTTGCCCAATCTATACAAGTATCAATACTTTCCTGAATCGGATCACCACCCCCTCTGCTATCCACCTCACCTCCAAGCTTTGTGTCATCTACAAACTTGAAAAGCTTACTCTTCACCCCACTATCCAAATCATTGATGTAAATCATGAATAGTGATGGTCCGAGTGCTGATCCCTGAGGTACCCCACTACTTGCATCCTCTGAGCAAGACATCCTCCCACTCACAGCCAATCTTTGCTTCCTATCACGAGGCCAGTTTGCAATCCAATTAGCTCCCTGACCAGCCACTCCACAAGTCCTCACTTTGGCTAATAACCTCCGATGTGGTACCTTATCAAATGCCTTCTTAAAGTCTAGATATACTATGTCCACTGCCTTTCCCTCATCCACCCAATCAGACACTGCTTCATAGAACTCTAAAACTTTTGTTGGACAAGAACTACCTTTGGTAAGCACATGCTGACTACCTTTAATTAGTTTTGTATTTATTTAAATGGTTCCTCATCTGGTCCCTCATTAATGTCTCCAACACCTTCCCCACAACTGAAATCAAAACAACAGGTCTTTCGTTTCCTAATTCTTCTCTGCATCATTTCTTAAATAGTGGTGTTACTTTTGCTACTCTCCAATCCTCCGGTGCCTGTTGAAAACATCCATTAATATATCGCTTACCTGCTCAGCCATTTCTCTAAATACTCTCGGGTGCATAGGATCTGTCCTGGAGGCGTATCATATCTTAGATGTCCAAGCTGTTTCTTTACTTCCACCAATCCGACCTGGATCTTCTGTAAAAGCCCTTCCTCACCTCCTCAATATATATATATATATATATATATATATATATATATATATATATATATATATATATATATATATATATATATATATATATATATACTCTTGGTTATTGGCAATTCTGCTGACTGTTCTTGTTTAAATGTTGAAGCAAAATACCTGTTTAATAAGCCTGCCATCTCACCTTTCTCGCTAACCACTCTCCTGGTGTTGTTCCTCAATGGGCCCACAGTGGTCCTGATTGTAGCCTTCTAATCCTGTCCTCCAGTTACTCTCCTCCTCAAACCATGTCTCAATTACTGTAACTATATCATACTCCTCGCCATCCACTTTGGCTTGAAGCTTTTCCATCTTATTATTTAAACTCTTGTCATTGGTATAGAATATGTTTAACTTTTCCCTTCCTGAAATTATATTTCATTGCCTGGCCTGACTCATCACAATTACATTATCAGTTCCTTCCTTAATAGCTTCCCCACCCTCCGCTAACCAAAAAATTCCTGAATTCCTTCCTCAATTCCCACTGCAAACATTGCTGCCCCCTTTCTATGTACATGCGGTCATCATTCTGGAAACACTCCCTTTGTCCCTGAAATGATTCCAACTGATTTTTAAATGCAAAGCCTTCCTCCTGCCATTGGTTGACGTCTATCGCTCTGCTCATCATTTCTATATAATTTTCTCATCTTGGGAGAGTCCCAGAAAACATTACCTCACACCCCCTTTGCTTTCAGCCGCGAAGCCAACATCCTGAATCTATTTTTCAAAAAAACCTCTGAGTAAACTTTCCCTCAATCATTTGCTCCTAGATGTACCACAACCAACTTTTTCCAATCGTGACCTGATATGATGTCATTTACCCTTCCTTCAATGTCCCTAACTTCTGCTCCTTCAAAACTGCACAGAATTCTTTGTCTACGATCCTTCCTGCTGAATAAAGAATCTACATATTTCATAGTCTCATCACCTTCAAAAACTGTCTCCCAGACCTCATTTCTACCAAACTATTGCTGCACCTTCACCACTTCCTTCACCCGCTGCACCATCACCACTGCCTGCTCCTTGGGGTGATTGACTCAATTCTAGATGTGCAAACAATCCATGGCCTTCCCACACCCCAGATCTGTCTCTTCCTGGCTAC
The DNA here is from genome assembly GCF_056783735.1 of Eptatretus burgeri. Classification (NCBI taxonomy): domain Eukaryota; kingdom Metazoa; phylum Chordata; class Myxini; order Myxiniformes; family Myxinidae; genus Eptatretus; species Eptatretus burgeri. Next base: position 49,661,796 of record NC_140971.1, read on the forward strand.
TGCCTGTGGGTGTCTCTCAAACCTGAAATCTATGAAAACAACCCATACACATGCACAAGTTGAAAAATACCATTCGATGAGAAATGAGATGCATACCAGCTCCAGTTCTATTAAAAAAAAAAATTGTACACTATGTCGAGGGTCGTGTAAAAGCTAATACACAGAAACATATAACAAGGCAGGAGACAAGAGGGTGGGAGAGGGAAGCACAAAATAGTGGGGAACAAAGACAATAGGACATCTGTGGAAGGGAGAGAGAGAGGGATGGGGCAGGTACATGAGGTAAAGAAGATATCTTCTTTCTACAGGGATTTTCAGGAAGAAAAACAGGGAATTTGAAAGAGGTTGATTTGGGGGTGGATTAACGGGGGTTGAAAGGATCAATATTTTGGATGGGAAAAGAAATGAGATGGTGGTAAACAGCTGTTTTGAAGACCTGGAGGGAGGAGTAGGATTGAATAGAGTGAGGGAGTTTGTTCCAGAGGTGGAAAAAATAAGGAATGAAAGAGTGGAGGTGAGCAGTGATTCTTGATTTTGGTAGTTTCACCAGAAGGGAGTTGCTGAGGAAATAATAGGAGGGACAGATCATAGAGTGTGGGGGTGGGGGCAAGGGCAGAGAGGAGATGGTAGAAGACAGAAAGATCACCAACCTGGCTCTCGTGAGAGAGTGAGTGACCCAAGGACAACTTTATCGTGGGAGATACCAATGATCCTAAGAGCCTTGGTTTCCAGAGCATAAAGTCAAGGTAGGTGTGAGGCAGGAGTGCCACTCCAGAGAAGGGAGCAGTACTCCATTAGACTGTGGATGAAAGCTTTGTAAATGGTTAGAAGCTCAGGTGTATTAAGGAAGGACTTTGCACGGCATAGGATGCCCAGTCATCGACTGGCCTTGGAGGCCAGCTTGGCGATGTGGCTTTCCCAGGAAAGATCGTGACAGATAGTGAGACCCAAAAGCATGAATGAAAGGACTTCTTGAAGAGGATTGTTGAGAAAGTAGATGGAGGGGGTTTCCATGTGGTCCTTTCGGAGAAACATAGTTCGGGTGTGAGATTTGTCAGGATTGAAAGACAGGATTTATTCCAAGTGTTTGACCAGCTTGTGGGTTTATCCAGGTCTGCAGAGTGTGAAGAGGCTGCTGCCTGCCGATCAGAGGGAAGGGAGATTGTCCAGCAGAGGGTGGAGTCATCAGCAAAGAGATATTAGTCATCGGAAACATCAGTGTCCGTGTGGCACCTGTCATCCAGAAGTTCCGTGCTTGGATTGAGAACTTCATCAACTACTAATGATATCGCTCCTTATTGCTTGATGAATCATTTTTTCGCTATAACAAACAAAAATGTAACTAATCATGTTTATCTTTGGAGAACAAGCAAACAAAATCGACCAAAACAAAAAAAAATTGCAGTTAAATAAAGAGTTGCACATAATTTTGGGCCACCATGTACGTACACACACACACACACACACGATGTTGCTCTGCGTGTCATGCGGATTCGCTCAATGCTGTACGATTCTCCCATACCTCTCCCAATGGCTGCACACGTTAGGGTCGTCTGGATTAAGTGCCACCACCGAAGTCATCAGCGCAAAGCCAAGGGAAAGAGAGAGACAAGAAGACCCCCACTGGAAGCTTGATAGAGACATGGTGGATGGAGGCACTGCTCTGCAGACCTGAAACAGATGATACCAAACAAATTAATCATCCTGAATGTGTCGATGCAGTGGCAAAACTCGCAGCAACTACAAAGGCATCGCTACCAGGGTAGCAATTTGGTGACAGTAAACAATGGAGTGGAAATCTCGGCCCTTCACCCCGCGGCCGTTAATGCAGCACGCTGCACTGTGATTGCATCTCGGCTCTGAAAATACTCCATTAAGTGCAGCTCACATCAATAGTATTTAAGGTAAAATGGTGCCGAGAGCAGGGAGAGCTTGAGGGTGCCGACTTCAAACTAGCAAAAGCCCGTTGATCGATACAAACAAAAATTGCACTGTTTGCTCAAGGCAGGAGAATGGGAAGGCTGGAGATTTAAGTTCAGTCGTGTTGCGGGATTTAAATTCTGGAAGCGAGGTTCCATAACTGAAAGTCAAATGTTTCAGTGGCTTGTTCGTGGGAATCGTTGAAAGTGTAGTGGATGGTGGTGCAGAGTCGTACGATGGTGGTGCAAACAAGGTTGTAAAACGTCACTAAACATTGTATGAATCTCATGGTATACATCACAATGGCATAATATATCTGCAGGCCCAATCTTCCACTCTTCCGCTCCATCAGATGCATCACCGAACATAACCCTGTCCACAAATATTGACTGTGCAGTGGAGGGCCGAGTGCAATGCCATCACCTTTCAGCCCAAAATGCGAATACATATGGCTAACAGCCTGGTGGCCATTAATCCTGAGGCTGTGGCAGACGGAAAACAAACCTTCAACAGCCTGTCGTGTCACCTGCTACATCGTGAAAGCGTCCGCTGTGAGAAATTCCTTAGTAAAGAGTCTGCTTCATGTGTCACTGAGTCGCAACATGGCATTTTTTCCAAACATGAGCGCGCGCACGCATGCACGCACGCACGCACACACACACACATACACGCACACACACACACACACACACACACACACACACACACACACACACACACACACACACACACACAAACAAACACACAAACACACACACAAACAAAAACACACACACAAACAAACACACACATACAAGCACACACACACAAACAAACACACACAAACAAACACACACACAAACACACACACACACAAACACACACAAAACAAACACACACACAAACACACACACAGAACACACACACAAAACAAACACACACACAAACACACAAACACACACACACAAACACACACACAAACACACACACAAACACAAAAACACACACAAACAAACACACACACAAACACACAAACACACACAAACAAACATACACAAACAAACACACACACAAACACACACACAAACACACAAACACACACACACACAAACACACACACAAACACACACACAAACAAACACACAAACAAACACACACCACACACACAAACACACACACACACACACACACACACACACACAAACAAACACACATATACACACAAAAATACACAAACACACATATACACACACCAAAGTGTGGAATATTTCATCATCGATTAGTCTGAATCATGATTAATAAAAGCAAATCGTTTTTTTCCTGTTGTTGATACAATGGCAGAACTTCACTTGTTCAGTCCGGCAAAAATATCATCATCATGGTCATTCAGGTGCCAAGTAAAGGTCAAAAGGGGTCATGTGGTGCACATCTGTGTACAAGTTGTTTACCACAAGTACACTGCTTCCCTGCATCACGAAAACGTTAAACTAATGTTATACGTGGATTTCAAAAACAGGGAAAACTACAAGGGCACTCGGTGGAGTGTATACCTCCTCCACCCATATCCGGATCTGGATTCGGATCTTCACCAAAATCGAATCAATTCGTCCTTGTCATGCACCCAAGGTGTCCACAATGTTTCGTCCGAATCAATCTCCAACTTTTTGACATATCGTGATATATATCGTTTTTGTCCCCATCACTCGATGATGAAGAATCATTCAAAAAATTCTAGTAGTCGGATCCAGATACGAATTTTCACCAAAATCTAATCAGTTCGTCCTTGTCACACATCGAAACTGTCCACAAAATTTCATCCGGATCCATTGACAACATTGTGAGATATCCTGTACACAGACAAACAAACAGACAGCACACAGGGGTGAAAACAACCTCCTTTACCTTCGGTGGGCACAGGTAATAATCAGTTTTGTACAGTTGAGTATTTAAAATGCGCGACTTAAGTGACAGGTCATGTGATCTAATATGTATATCAGATTCAAAAACATTTAAACACAAGTGGTGCCAGGCACAACAAATCCCGCCCATTTAAGGCATAAAGTTATTTTGGGGATCAAATTTAAATTTGATACATCCATAACCCCGATCTTCACAAATATGCATTTTTCACTATAAGATTGTTAGGATTATAAGTCACAAATAGAAGAAGGTTCACTATAAGCTTAGTTTAAAGTAAATCGGATCATTTTTGACGAATTTATGAGCGAAAAACGATTTTGACCTTTCCGTGACCTGACCTTGACCTTTGACCTAATTGGACCCAAAAATTAATGTGCTCGTCTGAGGTTCATTACCCACCTGTGGATACAATTTGACAGTGTTCAAGCCAGCCGTTTTCCCGTAAAGTTGTATTTTCGTAACCATGTTTTAGTTTTAATGGAAAATTTGTAATTTTGACCGAAGACCATGACCCCCAAAACTTCGGACCCTACCGATCTTCACAAATATGCATTTTTCACTATAGGAATGGGTAGGATTATGTGACAAATAGAAGAAGGTTCACTATAAGCTTAGTTTGAAGTAAATCAGATCATTTTTGACGAAGTTACGAGTGAAAAACGATTTTGACCTTTTTGTGACCTGACCTTGACCTTTGACCTAATTGGACCCAAAAGTTAATGTGCTCGTCCGAGGTTCATTACCCACCTGTGGATACAATTTGACAGTGTTCGAGCCAGCCGTTTTCCCGTAAAGTTGTATTTTCGTAACCATGTTTTAGTTTTCATGGAAAATTTGTAATTTTGACCGAAGACCATGACCCCCAAAACTTCAGACCCTACCGATCTTCACAAATATGCATTTTTCACTATAGGAATGGGTAGGATTATAAGTGACAAATAGAATAAGGTTCACTTTAAGCTTAGTTTGAAGTAAATCAGATCATTTTTGACGAAGTTACGAGTGAAAAACGATTTTGATCTTTTTGTGACCTTGACCTTGACCTTTGATCTAATTGGTCCCAAAAGTTAATGGGGTCGTCCAAGGTTCATTGCCCACCTGTGGATTAAATTTGATAGTGTTTGCTAAAGCCGTTTTGCCGTAAAGTTGCTAACAGACAGACAGACAAACAAACAGACAAACAAACTGGACGATTACAATATCCTGCTCCCTCCCTCCGGGATAATAAATTTGCATATTCAGTGATGTGTGGAGAAGGAGGTTGGTGAGAAGCTCCTGGTTACTTGAATTTTAAAAGTCTTTCAATTAATTGTTACCTTCGCATTCTGTGAAAGGTTATGTATTGGTCGCTGTGTATTTATTTATTTATTTATTTGTGAATGTGTGTGTGTTTGTTTGTTATTCGCATAACTCAGAAAGTATTAAACCAAATCGCTTGAAATTTGGTGGGATGATGGGTTATTATCCAAGGAACATTTGATTAGATTTTGGGAGCGATCGGGTCAAAGGTCAAGGTCACAGAAAGGTCAAATTCGTATTTTTACCATAGCGCGGTCAATTTTGATGTAATTGGCATGCAACCAATGCCAAAATGTTCAGAATTCATTGCCCAATCTTGTGATGGGTGACATGAGACAATTACGTCATTACCCTTGTTAGCGGTTGGGGGTCAAAGGTCAGTGGGGTCACGACCTTTCAAAATATGCGGTTTTTGTCATAACACGGTCAAATCAAAACCGATTTGCATGAAACCAACACCAAAATGTTCACTGTTCTGTACCCCCCACTCTCATTCCAAGAACAAAAAAGTAGCGGAGGCGAAGGTATGCGCTCTACCGAGTGCCCATTCTAGTTTAACATGGAACATGTGAACCCCATATTGTAGAACAGATCAGCAAACGTTAGTGGGTCAACAACACAAGCAACAGGACATTGTTGAAACTTGAGATATGTTAGACATTGAAGAGTTAATTTCCAAAACACAATGCAGGATGATTGTGTGTGTGTGTATGTGTATGTGTATGTGTATATGTATGTGTATGTGTATGTGTGTGCCTACTCAAACTTTTAACTGAAACAAATAATTGACTCAACGTTTCAGTTTGCAACACATACTAAGACGTGCCTCCGCTAACCTTTCCCAAGAGTGATATGTGATCCATCACAACCCCCCTGTAAACCTAAAGGTGGGAGTGGGCCAATCTGGACAACCAATAAATGAACGTGTCACGGCACTCCACTCGTGAATTTGACTGTTAGCACGTTTAAAAACCATTAGCAAATGAAGAAATCAAAAGAAGCAATCGATGAAATCCAATCATAAACCAATAACTCAAAATGTTCAGAAATTATCAAAGGAGAATCGATGACTCTCATCAAAGATAAACACTATTTGCTGTAATCCCATATGCCATCAGATAAATGTAATTGCAGTTTTTGCAGCATCAGTGAGGTGTGCACAAGACAGTGTGTGGCAGAGAGGCTAGGAGGTGGGGTGAATCCAAATGGGGAAGGGGGGGTGGGAGGGTGGGGGAAGGGGTTGGAATATATTTGATTTGATGAACAAACTGGGTGACCTGTTACAGATAATTCCCATTCAATGGCAGGGCATCCCTGGTGAATTTCTGGAAGAGTGGTTCAAGCGCTAACGGCAACTCTACTACCTCCTGCATAATTGATATGATCATTTCCTCAGCATGCCTTCAGAATTCATCTTCTGGTTCTGTTCGGGGTCAAACCTGAAATCCTAATCTTATCCCATGGGATAGCATGGCCTGCCTTGAGGCCATGTTTGGCAACAGTAGAACTATTAGGATAGTTGCCCTCAAAGGCCTTGCAATGCTTTGGCCTAAGGTAGTCTGTCTCTCCCCCATATTCGGTCCCACAACCACAGGGCATGAGATACACCACCCCTGCCCTGCCTTGTCCTTCATCAGTAGCTTGGCTTTGACCCTTAAAAATGCTCGCCTGATGGTGAATTCAGGTTTGAAGTTTCCCCTCACTCCCGCTGCATTAAACACTATGCCGATTCTCTGCGATACATCAGGTACAACAGGCAGAACAGAAAAACTTGTTGGTTGTTCTTGCGGTCCTTGCACCCTGTTATGCAAGCCAGCCAGGATCGCTTTCCTTTTCAGTCGCAAGTTGTCTAGGTAACCATTTGCCTTCGATATCCTCCAAAGATGTTCCACCTCTCTCCTCTTGTCTTTGGTTGTAGATGGTAAACCACATGCTCTTTTCAAGAGGGTGTGCACCACAGCTCTTTTGTGCTCCATAGGATGGCAGGAGCAAAGTCGAGGTAGCAGTCGGTGTGCTTGGGCTTTCTGTAAACCTTGTTGTATCGTGCTCCTTTGGTTTCCCTTGTCACGAGAGTATTCAGAAAGAAGAGGGCTCTTCGCCCAAAATGATAAGAAATTGGCAGATCAACTGAAACTAGGAAAGCAGTACTTGGAGGACATCCGATTGGAGTTTGGTCTTGCACAAATGGGCCAAATGCACATTTGTACAAGGAAAAACAAAAAGAACAAACAACATCTCAATCGATGAAAGTACAATACAGGAACTAGAAAACGAAGAATCCTACAAATACCTCGGACTAGAATAAGGCCCCCAGGTACAACACAAAAAAATGTGTGAAATAATCAGCAGAGTACCTTTGCAGAACAAGACCAATTCTGAAGTCATCCCTCTCTCCAAGAAACAAAACCAAAGCTATAAACCAACTTTCAGTGGGGCATGCATAGAGGAGGAAATAAAACAGCAGCCACATGTGATCTGACCTCGTTTTTGATGGTGTCCGAGCATTCCATGATTGTAGGCTCGACCAGGGACCATGATGTTGTTTAGAATGCCGTAGGGAGTGATGGTGAAGTGCCTTTCTGTAGTTGGCTCATTTGTGCATCCGAAAGTTGTGTACTCAACAAGTTAATTTCCTATCTGTCCCAAAGGGTGTTAACATCTTGGAAGGGGGCCGTATCACACCTTGTTTCACCTACCAATGCGCCATACTTCTGTTGATGTCACTTCCCCACCGATGGTCTGGACATGTTATCTGCAAACGTGCATGCTCTCAATTGTACTCAACCAAACAACTCACTTGGTAGTCTCACAGTGATTATATGAGAACTATTTTAACTGGCTGGCATTCTTTGTAAGGCGATGAGGACAAGCCGATATGTGCAAATGAAGGCATGTCAAAGTATTTACTTGGAATCATTGGTGAAAGCCATGGACAGGACTTTGCGAAGCAATACCGTCGGGACAGCATACTTGTGGAACTGACTGAAGTGACCAAGACACATCTACGTTTCAACGACCGCTGCTTGGAACATATCTGCCAATCGCTTTGCTGATAATTCCACCCTTTGCCATATCATTTCTCATCCTTAATACAGGCAATTAGCAGCCTGTTCCCTCTCTGCATACCTTGAAAGAATCAGGAGCTTATCAAACAGTAGATTATGTGTTTCATCCCTGAAAAATCCTTCACACTCACTCTGTTTCTTGGAAACGATGGTCTGGAAAACCCTCCCATCAACTACATAAACAAACCACTTGAAGAGGTTAAGTAATTCAAATTCCTCGGACATTTAAAACATCCAACAACCTACAAGGCTTTCATTCTCAGTTTGATTGAGTACTGTTCTTCTCTTTAGGGGGGTGGAGGGGGGGGGTTGCTCCTGCCACACTCCTCGCCCTTCTTAATGGTGTGGAAAACAATTCCCTCAAATTCAGTGAGATCCCCCACAACAAAGTGAAGTGTCCAGGGTGTTACTCTGACAATGCAGAGTGGTTGGTGGCCTTTGTATTCCACCACCTCCTTTTTGGTCTTGCACATCCTCTGCCCTATATTGGCTGTCCCTTCCACATTTCTGCATCATGCACATGTTCTGCCAGTATCGCTCTTTTGGTTAAACTCCCAAGATCCAGGCTCACTACTCACCTCCACTCAATTTCCTTTTTTTCTCTTGACCTTGGAACAAACTTCCAGTCTGTTCAGACTCATTATTCCCTGCAGGGCTTCAAGACAGCTGTTCACTAATACCTCGTCATCGCCAATGCACACTCCGAATGCTTCGACCCCAAACTACCCTTTTCTCAAGCACTGACTTTTTCCAGGTTATTGCAATTTCTTCCCCCCGCTCCTCTTTTCGTTTGTTAGTTGTCGATTGGTTTGGTCCTTTTATGTTTCATCCCCATGTTCCCCTTCCTTTTCTTGCTGTGCTTCATTCAGATTGCGTGCAACTTGTTCACCCCCATGTGTCATCCCCCTCCCCTTTATCTAACTCTCACTTCAACAATGCCGTTGGTGCTTCCCCATTTCTATTTTTGTTCACTTCCATTCTGAAACGAGCCTCGATCATGTATTTGAAAAAAAGACAAAGTTGACTCCTTCAACATGGTGAAACTTACTTACAAATTAATGTCCCTTATCTATTGCTGAAAAGAACTGTGTGTGTGTGTGTGTGTGTGTGTGTGTGTGTGTGTGTGTGTGTGTGTGTGTGTGTGTGTGTGTGTGTGTGTGTGTGTGTGTGTGTGTGTGTGTGTGTGTGTGTGTGTGTGTGTGTGTGTGTGTGTGTGTGTGTGTGTGTGTGTGTGTGTGTGTGTGTGTGTGTGTGGTGTTAAAAGGTTCCTGCGATTTACTTTTAAATATTTTTTTCAGAGTTGTAAAACATTGTGTCCATTTCATTATCGTCATCAAAAAAAAAAAATCATTTTAGCAGGACTTGGAGCTTATTGTATTGATTCCAATGATACCATTTTAATTATTCTTCTGCAGCAGAAAACCTTCAGAAATAATTGTGACATATGGAAGGAGCACATAAAATTATATACAGCATCATAATACTTCTCGAAGCAAAAGGAAACTAGATATCTACAATCACAAAGTGATCACCAAGGGTAAGCCTTCCCCAATAGGGAGTCCGCCTTAGTTACCCTTGGCCTTGGGGATTGCCTGTGACTTACCCTTGTCCCATGATCCAATGATGACCATTCTTTTTTCAGGCCACCATATAAGCTTGACCTTCCACATTTAGGGACAGAGTTTCGATTGAGAAAATATGTCCCCATCTGCGATCTATCCATAAAACTCAACGTGATGAAAATCGGAGGGAAATAATTCAAGTCATGTTCAAAAATGTGTTTTTTCTTAATAAGGTCACAATCCGAAAAATGTAGGTCAAGAACATGAAAGAAATATCAGGTCCACAACCTCAATGCAGGTCCACTGTAATGATGCATGAACATCTTGGAAGGCCAAGTGGTCTTTGAGAGCCCACCATTTGACCTTGACCTTTGGCCCAGAAGGACATTACGTATATTCAGCATAAATACACCTTGCGCTAGGCTATCTTGAGAGGGCAATTTCATTTCATTAGGACAACCTTAGTCGAGTAATGGTGGAAAATGTTAAAATGTTTAAAATTAAGTCATGATCTTAGAAATTAGGTCAAGGCCAAAAAAAATTGTGTCGATCCCGCATACTTTCTATTCACATTATTGATGCTAAATTTCACTCTGAAAGTCCCTGTAAAGCTCCGAGATAATACAGCATGGGAATTGATACAGATCAGAAATTTGGAGTGCTGTGAGTGTAGGAAGAAATAATAATAATAATAATAATAATAATAATAATAATAATAATAATAATAATAAAGATTTTAAAAGTTCGAATTGATGGTTTAGTTCTCCTTGGGGTCAATGATAGGCCAAGCAGTGAAAGCAATGAAATTGTACATACACTACAGATATGCAAGCACAGAAAGAAAGATGATAATGATCATCAATATCATCACGATGCCATAGTGACAGTTTTGGTGAATATAATAACGATTGATTCTACAGTGATGACAACGATGTGATAATGCTGAATATTAAACATGAGGCCAACTATCCTTTTAAGCTACAGTCTGCTACGTTCCCCAGTTATATATATATATATATATATATATATATATATATATATATATATATATATATATATATATATATATATATATATATATATATATATATATACATATACATACATACATACTGTATATTATATATATATATATATATACATACTGTATATTATATTATATATATATATACATACAGTATATTATATAATGTATATATATATATATATATATATATATATATATATATATATATATATATATATATATATATATATATATATATATATGGGTCGCTCTGAGTTGCACTAATATACTAGTCTACGTGAAGGTGTCAGCTTGCATTGGTTGATAAGATAAACAATGATTTTTATCAATCGCATGTTGATGAGTATATGTTTCCTGTCATAGTAAATGACTTGGAGCTGACTGACCTTTCAAGCTTTTTCCTTTCATTCAGCATATTTTGCTCTGACAAAGGGCTAATGCCCATTGTGTCAGCCACACTGCATTTCCTAAGTTAATAAATATACTCAGTAAATTTACTTGGTTAATTTTAACTTGTGAATTGAGACATGTTGGATACATGTTTGTGATTTCAATGATTGGTATATCAGGTGAAGAAAAAAGAAACATTAATCGGATCAAGAGATTGTAATATATATATATATATATATATATATATATATATATATATATATATATATATATATATATATATATATATATATATATGTATATATATATATATATATATATATATATATATATATATATATATATATATATATATATATATATATATATATCAAGCCATTTATTTATCAATGACATGTACAGTATTTATGATATACTAATGAAAGTAACTGACAAAATTACATCACAGATTCACAGATTGGTTTTGATAAATAGTGAGCTCATTATAATGTTGCACACATCCCATCACTGTTGTTATAAACAGGGATTTGTTCAATACCCATCCGTCAATGTGTGATGATCATAGGTTTTGAAATGTTTTTGTGGTCATATTGTTCAAACAATTTGCCCCATTAATCAATCACACAAGAATATATTTAGGACATTGTCAAAATAAATGGGACTCAAAGGAAAGTTTGGAATTATGCATTCAACTAAAAATCTGCTTATTTTCACAAAATCCAAATGTTCTCATGTTTTCATGCTGATAATTTGTGGTAATATAAATGTGATATTGAAGCCTCAGCTAAAAAGAAAACCCAAGGCACATTCTAAAAAAGAATTTAAGGTTTTTTTTACATTCTTGTTTCCCATTATGTTTTTCCTTTTTTGTTTTGTGGAAATCAGTGAGGAAGAACACCAAGTATCTGTGGCAAGAAGGCTTTTGGCACCCTGGAGGAGGTTTTAAAACACCCCTGTTTTTATGGTGTGTTTGAATAATTAATGCAGAGATACTTTTTCATTCCACACTTATCATGAAAGTCCTCCTTCGCTACGCTCCTGCATAATTTCCACCCTTTGTTATTACAACATGATTATCCCATACACAATTCTTCCATTTTAATGTTAAGGAAATTCCACTAAGATTGCATATTCTTAAGTTGTGCTGAACATGGTGGTTTCTTTTGGAACGTTTTAATGGTGTTTAAAAAAAATGCGAAGTCAGTACAAAATTTTTGGTTCAAGGTTTGCGATTCGGAATTGCCTCCAGAACAGCATGAAAACCCTTCAATCAATCATCGGAATTATCATCTACTTTTAAAATATAAATATGACTGACAATAATATCGCTAGCTCTCATCACTGTTATTCACTTCAATGAAGTTTATTGTTTTACAACTCTTATCATCCCAAATTTGTTTTCATGCACTTCTCTTTCATTTGTCTTTGTTCTCAATATTATTTTTGGTTGCTGATAAGATTTTCTGTTCATTCCACTCAGTTTGATCAGTTTTACATTACTTACTATCATTTGGAAATATATCAAGAATTATACAAAGCTCAGCATGTCTTCTTAGTGCATCCACCACCACAATGCTTGTCAGGATAATGAAGATTATTTTTGACTGCTTTTCGAATGAGAGAAGAATGAAAAGTATACAAAATACCACATTGCATGATATTTGAAGTATATGTGTGAAACTGCTGAATTTGAATTTTTCTTTCTGGCAAATAAAGTCTCTAATTGGTGTTATATGTTCACAGCAAAGATGGATTTCACTTGAAAGAAATTCCTGACATCACAGCAGAATTTTTTTCTTGCCTAATCCTTCTGTCTGGCCTTCGAAACAACATTTTGGTCTGGATTGCTCAAAAAAGAAAAACTGTCCTTTCTTGCTACAGAGGGCTGAGACCAAAAATGTGAGCATTCAAAATGTTCTCCGATCGGGATACTCAGAAAAGTTCTATAATCACACGAATGTTTTATGCATTTTGTAATCTCAAAGCATTTATTATGCAATTAGAAAGGAAAATATTCCCTTTAAATGAATTAAATGTTCTTGTGTATTGAAAAATAAAATAGAAAATCTTGAAGTTTCTTGAAGAATTGTGAATATCTCGTTCATCGAACATTTTGAACGCCCCACATTATGTATTTACAAAACAAAACTCAACATGAAATGCCTGACATATTTGTCCTAGAGGATATACATGTGTGTCTTATTCATAGTTTTGACTCTCAGATACTCATGTTACTTGTCTTTTCCTAATTGTCATTGACAGCTCGTCACATTTGTTGGCTTGTTTTATTTTAATGTAAGGTTTTTGCTGAAATTACCTCTGAAAGATACAAGAAAAATAACTTGAAGAATCCATCAGTAATTTTAACCATTTTGATATTTGAGCAAACTAAAGGTTTTGTCACCAATTAAATTGCTATAATTTTTCACCCCTCCCCCCCACCCCAATCCAATCAATAAACAACTCTCACATGGCTTACAAGCAACAATCAATACATGTCAAGATTGTCATCAGTGCTGCAATCTTGAGAATCTTCACAGCTTGATAACTTGTTCAAGCACTGCTTCAAATTAATCAGAAAGCTTGTGTTCAAAATCAAAGAAGACATTTTACATACCTTGCTTCAGTGAACTCCCAAGTTTAATTGCCAGCTTTCAGCAAGGATTAATTAATTGCACAGAATTGCTGTAAAACCCAACATAAAATATGTATTATCCAGTTTCATAAAAAAAACCATGAGTAAAATGCCTTCACTTGTCCCAGCATCTACATCATGGCATACAAAAGATAAAAAGGGTTACAAAGTAGGTTGTGAACAAATCACAACCTGAATAACTATCTGTAACTCAGCAATTTTAGGAAAGCAAAACTTTATACCAAAAGCAGTATTTTTTTCAGAATGTAAATTTGCAGGACATATATCATATAACTGCCCAGAAACCAGTAAACATGGAGGAACTTCAATTTGACAGAACAATACTCTTCCTCTCTGTATGATACACCAACATTGCTCCAACCTGCAAAAACCTCACCCCCCCTCCCCCCGCCCATCATGTCCTTCTTGATTAAGTTTTTAGGTAATAATCATGAGTGAATAATATGTATTGATAGGCCCAATCAAAGAGGTTGACACATTGAAATTTACCCCATTATAACTCCCACAAGAAATTTGAGAAGTGGGCAGAGCACTGGAAGAAGCATATAAACTCAAAAAGGGCAAAGTTTATTTCCATATTCTGCAAATTTCTGTATTTACATTTATGACCCCAATTCCGAAACTTTTCCACAACACTATGTACATCGGATAGGTGGTAAACATATCTATAATACATTCTATTACCATGCGAAGTTACCACAAGTGCAAATTTTCAATGTGTATAATTTTCACATGAAGACAATTAATTAGATCAGATGGGGGTTTGTACAAAAACGAGCACATTTACTCTAAAAGTTGTTTGTGTTAAGCAACTGACATTGACATTAAAATATCTGAAGCCTCCACCACACCCCTCCCCCAACCGTTGAACATTTCCATCACTATTTGATCACAATTAATTTGGCATGATAAATGAAGGGCAAGGGCTGGACATAAAGAAAAGGCTAGATGGGCAGAATGTCCCTTTATAAAATATGGTCAAGATGCAAGTGATTGTTTTGGAATGTCTGTTGTATATTAATGGAAGAGTCTATTCATATAATGAACACATTATGGCAGAGTATAAACAAATTATCCAATTAAACAATTAGATCCCGATTGGAAGGCTTCAGAATTTGTTAAACAATAATAGAAATGCAGAAAGTCATTCCAACAGTCTGCCTTCTGGAAACATCATCTGAATATTCTGTGAACACATTAATTATATTAATACTAATACTCTTTCCTTTAATCTTGAAATTAATATGAATGCTTTATCACATTGCTTTGAGTTCAGCGTCTGGTTTATTTCTTCCTTTATTTGAGATATTTTATTGAATATTTTGTATGTTTTCCAAATTTTGAGAAATGGTCTCAGGGAAGGGATAATTCAATTTGATTAGTTAGTGCCTGTGTGTGTGAGATTAGCTGCCTGTCCAATTTCCACAATTACCATCGCCAGAGATCGAGTGTTTAGAATTTAGATAGTACCTCATCATTCCCTTAATCCCAATGTTGTTTCACAATTAAATGTGCTATCTTTTCACCAATTACCCTCCTTTCAAGTGTTCACTTAGATGCGGGGATTGTTGTTCGTCGAATGGACTCATTCTACATGAAGTTATGTGTGGGATATCACATGGCCAGTCATGCATGGATTGACTGACTTTTGGAAAGTTTGGCCAATGAGTTAACTGCGACCATATGCCTGTAAAGATAATGACCAATGGCCTTCACAGAACACAATGCAACCTGCATGACATCACTCAGCTGATTGCATGCCAGTAAGTTGGTTCACAGGTGTCAGGGCCAATCAGATTCAGAGTTCTCGGAATGGATAGTGCAGGAATGGCTGCATGGAATGTCCAGAAAATCTATGGCCAAAGAAGAAAAGAGATATACATCAACGGTGGC
The DNA here is from genome assembly GCF_056783735.1 of Eptatretus burgeri. NCBI lineage: Eukaryota > Metazoa > Chordata > Myxini > Myxiniformes > Myxinidae > Eptatretus > Eptatretus burgeri. The sequence goes on from NC_140971.1 coordinate 49,677,507, forward strand.
AGAAGGAGAGAGAGGGTCGTTCATTCCATGTTTAAGGAATCAAGTCATGAGATCTCAGAAAAGGGTGAGAGAGTTCTAATGAGAGATCAAGACAAGCTCAGAAAAGGGTGAGAGAGCTCTAACGAAAACAAGATCAGTCGTGAGAGCTCTAATGAGAGATCAAGACCAAATCCTGCAGCGAGTGAGACAACCTGATCTACTTCATGCACACCAGGCCTCTCAGTGAGTATGTCAGGATCACTGCAATCTGTACAATGCTGTATATCCTCACAAAGGCAAGAAGTTTCCCCGTTCAGAGGACTATCCATTTTCTAATATTTTCTTTCTCCCTTATCTTTCTACCTGTGGGTGTCCATGTACATAATGTTTAGTGTTAGGTGTGTAGCATTGGGATTCTCTTGTATGTAATACTTGTGAACGTTTTGCAGCTGCAGAGGAACTCATGTAGAGTTTGAAATAGCAAAGGGCTTACCTTGTGCAGCTTTTCACAGATAGTTTGTGCAGCTTCTTTTGCGAGAAGAGTATGGGAGGAGTCAATTTATTTGTAATCCTAGCCAGCTGGGGTAATTGATTAGGTGAGAGCAGATTGCATATTCCCTCTGATTACAGGTGAGAGAGGGAGAAAGTAGAATGAGACAGACAATCAAGGGATACAGGTAATGATGATAAGGGTAAGGGAAAATGCAAAGGGTGCACAATATGGAAACATACGAAAAATTGTGTTTGACCAGTTTGTGATATTGTCATGGTCTGATGAGAGGGAAGAGTTTGCTGCCTGTCTGTCAGAAGGATGAGAGATGTTACAGCAGATAGTGGAGTCATCAGCAAAGAGATAAAGAGGATTTCCAGAGAGTCAGTAAGATCAGTGATGAAGATTAGGAATAAGATGGGGCCTATAACACTATTTTGGGGTACTCCAGCCTTGACAGGGAGAAGATATGAAAGGGTTCCATTCTATGAAAGTGGAGGAAGTCAGTCATCCAAGAGTGGAGTCGGCCTTGGATTCCATAGGCAGACAGTTTGGAGATCAGGGCAGGATACCAGTCTGCATCAAAAGCACAATATATGTCGAGAGAATTGGCCCTGATCTCATGTCTGATATTGAGGGCCTCCACCATTGTTTGGAGTAGAAGCAGCATGTACAAGGTAGAGTGACCAGGTCTGAATTGGAATTGATGATCTGTGATGAGGCTGTTGGAGAAATGTAATGACTTTATGTCAACTGTCAAGATGGATTCCATGACCTTGCTGATGATTGGAAGTGAGAAAATTGGGTGGTTGTCAAGAGGATCCATTTTATGCACCAATTTTAGTGATGCTGTGACGTTGGCTGATTTCCAATTAGATGGAAGATGACCTGGCAAATGAAAGGTGAAAAACGCAGAGAAAGGAAGTGCAAAGAGCAGCAGAACAGGTTTTTAGGACATGTGAGCTGATGCCATCCAGCCAAATTGCAGAGTCAGAGTTGAGGGTTGCCAGAAACTTTTCCCCCTTTTTAGGTGGAAAAGACAGAATTTAGGAGCAATTGGGTATGACTGGGAAATATTTGAACAGTGAGGGAAGGGTTATGGAAACAAGACTTTGAAGCAAACATGGAATTTAGGCATTCAGCCTTCTCACAAGGGGAGTCAGTTGTGGTGCCATTTGAAGTGAGGAAAGGGATGGAGGGGGAGCTGTGGTGTTATGGTGCCATTGGAGGTGAGGAAAGGGATATATATATATATATATATATATATATATATATATATATATATATATATATATATATATATATATATATATATATATATATATATATATATATATATATATATATATATATATATATATATATATATATATATATACAGTGGGGAGAACAAGTATTTGATACACTGCCGATTTTGCAGGTCTTCCCACTTACAAAGCACGTAGAGGTCTGTAATTTTTATCATAGGTACACCTTTTTTTACACTCATAGATACACTCCAAAGATTTTCTATTGGGTTCAGGTCTGGAGACTGGCTCAGCCACTCCAGGACCTTGAGATGCTTCTTACGGAGCCACTCTTTAGTTGCCCTGGTTGTGTGTTTCGGGTCGTTGTCATGCTGGAAGACCCAGCCACGCCCCATCTTCAATGCTCTTGTTGAGGGAAGGAGGTTGTTGGCCAAGATCTCGCGATACATGGCCCCATCCATCCTCCCCTCAATACGGTGCAGTCGTCCTGTCCCCTTTGCAGAAAAGCATCCCCAAAGAATGATGTTTGCACCTCCATGCTTCACGGATGGGATGGTGTTCTTGGGGTTGTACTCATCCTTCTTCTTCCTCCAAACACGGCGAGTGGAGTTTAAACCAAAAAGCTCTATTTTGGTGTCATCAGACCACATGACCTTCTCCCATTCCTCCTCTGGATCATCCAGATGGTCATTGGCAAACTTCAGACGGGCCTGGACATGCGCTGGCTTGAGCAGAGGGATTTTGTGTGCGCTGCAGGATTTTAATCCATGACGGCGTAGTGTGTTACTTATGGTTTAGTTTGATACTGTGGTCCCAGCTCTCTTCAGGTCATTGACTAGGTCCTGCCATGTAGTTCTGGGCTGATCCCTCACCTTTCTCATGATCAATGAGGCTCCACGAGGTGAGATCTTGCATGGAGCCCCAGACCGAGGGAGATTGATTGTTATCTTGAACTTCTTTCATTTTCTAATAATTGCGCCAACAGTTGTTGCCTTCTCACCAAGCTGCTTGCCTAATGACCTGTAGCCCATCCCGGCCTTGTGCAAGTCTACAATTTTGTCCCTGAGGTCCTTAGACAGCTCTCTGGTCTTTCCCATTGTGGAGAGGTTAGAGTCTGATTGATTGAGTGTGGACAGCTGTCTTTTATGCAGATAACGAGTTCAAACAGGTGCAGTTAATACAGGTAATGAGTGGAGAATGGGAGGGCTTCTTAAAGACAAAACTAACAGGTCTGTGAGAGCCGGAATTCTTCCTGGTTGGTAGGTGATCAAATACTTATTTCATGCAATAAAATGCAAATTAATTATTTAAAAACATACAATGTGATTTTCAGGATTTTTGTTTTAGATTCCGTCTTTCACAGTTGAAGTGCACCTATGATAAAAATTACAGACCTCTACGTGCTTTGTAAGTGGGAAAACCTGCAAAATCGGCAGTGTATCAAATACTTGTTCTCCCCACTGTATATATATATATATATATATATATATATATATATATATATATATATATATATATATATATATATATATATATATATATATATATATATATATATATATATATATACATTGGCCTGTCTGTTTGTTTGTCTGTCATGTTATAACTTGAGAATGGATTAATGGATTTCAATAAATAAAACTACAGTGGATTCAGGGAACTCCTGGGAGGTTTGTGATGAAAAAAAAAGATTTTACATTTTTTTTTTGTTTTATGGGTACATGGGTAGACATGGCAAAACTGCAAATGCCAACTTGCGACAATGGTTGTCCCTGCACTCGGAATCCTATTTATTCTTGCCCTACTGATTAGCCGTCACAGCCAAGATTGGTAATTCCATTAGCGAAGCGATCAGCCATATATTCTAGTACAGTATGGAAGAAAAAACAAAGACCCACTCACACCTCTCAGCTGTGAATGGAGAGAATAACGAATTAGCTCTCACATTATCAATTAAACCCAGGTGGCTAGGATTATATAAATAAATCAACTGCTCCCATGCACTTCCAGCCAAAGAAGCTGCATCAAGCAACCATGAAAGGCTTCCCAAGGTAAGCCCTTTGCTGTAACAAACGCTTCCCAGAGTTCCTCCACAGCAGTAAAGACATTCACAAATAGTACATACCTAAGAATCCCGATGCTACACACCCCCTCAGTTGCCGGACTGGTTTCATCACTTGAGGGCGAATCATCAGCAAAAGTGCAGACAGAAATGAATATCAACAAGGCTAACCCCTGCTTTAGCGGGGAAAATGGCCTTTAAATGCTTGTGTGTGTGTGTGTGTGTGTGTGTGTGTGTGTGTGTGTGTGTGTGTGTGTGTGTGTGTGTGTGTGTGTGTGTGTGTGTGCTCCCAAGCATGTACCACATGTAAATGTCAAAAGCAGTCAACATATGAATGAAAAATACCAAAGACCCACTGACATCCGTCACTTGTGACTGGAAGGAATAACCAATTAGCTCTCACCTTATCACAGCTCTCACAAAAATAGTGAATACATCTCATGTATGTACTATTTATGAATGTTTTTACACCTGTGGAGGAACTCCAAGACAATCGAGCAGGTTTGGAAACAACAAATCTTGCATTAAACAGGCACGTGTTTACAAATATTCAAGTATTGAGAGAGATTGCAGTGTCACATAAGAAACAGAATTACCCCTATCACTCAATGAAACTGCTTAAACAACCAGCCTTGATGCATACAGGCACCACATTCATCTGGGGAAATTAGACAGACAAGGGGACAGAAAGGGAAAATAAGTCGGGACGTGTTGACGACCCCTTCCTCACCTGTACATGTGGCTCAATGAGTTGTTGATGCAGGTGAGTGAGAGGAGCGGGTGGGAGGTGTGTTGGCATGTGATATCGTATTATATGGTGGTTATCTCTGAAGAGAACTTTTGGGGGTCTCGTGTTGTTAGTCGATGCTCCATGACAGACGAGACTGAAGGTATATGCGCTACAAGATGCAAGGCTATGAGGTGCATGTGCAAAAGACATGTAAGAACTCAGTTCTATGGGTTTGGTTAGTGTTCCATTTGGCAGTTTGAGGAGCGCCTCCTTTCGAGCTTTTGTTTTCCGTCAGGAGCATCCGTTCTGCAGTCGCATTTGAAGAGCGCCTCACAATCTATTAGGTAGTATTGGGAAGCCCTCGCCTGGCACCCTCATGTTCTGCTCAGTCACACCTCTGTAGTGCTTGGTAGCACCATGCACTTCCTTGTCCCACATGATGCTCCGGAAGCCCGGTGAACCCATAGACCTGCCCTCCGAGCACGAACTCTGTCATTCCCTGGACTCGCTCTGCCCTGGACTCGCTCTGCACATCAACTACTCCATGCATACATTTGCATTGGCTCTTACACGTGCTGCCAAATACATTTGCTTTCAGCAACTGACCAGATTAGCGGTGGTCCTGGTTGGCGGAGGCTGCAATCCAGCAGTCATGATTCATTACTGGAAGGGCAGGGGATGGGACATTTCAGGCAGAGCCTCGTTCAATTTGATTCTTGAGCGATGAAGAACCACGACCATTACAGCGCTGGAATGGCAATTATCTGACCGAAATACTGGTGAGGTGACGTGGTTTCATGGTGTGTTTGAGAATGAAGCATGAAAACGGGGAAATGAGTCTCGATGTTGGAAACTAAAAATTTGAAAATGGGTGTTTGAGAATGGCGATTGGTTTGAGTACAGGTGTCGTAAAATAAGGGTTTAGAAATGAGGTTTGAAGGAAAATGAAGGTTTGGGAATGAGGAAGAAAACCAATGGGGAGGGTGGTACCTTTTATCACAACACATCTCCCTTTCCACTGATACAAGGATGAATAATCTCATAAACAATCACTTTCAAAATATCTAAACTGCATGTTTCTTTTATGTGTTGTATGTGACTCCCTGGGGTCCTTTCCAAATCTGCAACAATTTGGCATTCCTTGTGCTGCCCCAAATGATTGGCAACTATACAAAGATTTATCCCCTCTCGTCCTCAGTTGTCCTACCCTTCCTCCCGCCCTTGGTTCACTGAAGCTTGTGGCGAGGCAGTTGTCTTGAAACAACTTGCCTTTGCCTCATGAAAAGCAAACCCAACTGAGGGTAATCTCAGTTCCTTCCATAAAGTTCAGAACAAGTGTGTATCTACCCTCAGGAGAGCCAGAAAACAACATCTTTCTCATCTCAAGTCTGAACTCTCAAACCTCTCTCCCTCCTCAACATCATGGTGGCGTCTAATCACATCTGTTTCTGGTGTATGTTCCCCCTCCATCCCCTCCCTTACCTCAAATGGCAGCACTGCTGATACCGCATGTGAAAAAGCTGAATGCCTAAACTCGGTGTTTGCAGCTAAACCTTGTGTCCAAAACCCATCACTTTCTCCACCCACCTTACCCAGTCACACCCAACTGTCACTGGACTCTGAGTCCTTTTCTCCTGACGAGGTGGAGAGCTTGCTGTCAAACCTCGACTCAGATTCTGCAACCGGTCCAGACGGCATCAGCCCACGTGTCCTAAAAACCTGCTCTTCTGCTCTTGCTCACTCTCTCTCTGTTCTATTCACCCTCTCATTTGCTCAAGGCCATCTGCCTGGAAATCAGCAAACATTACCGCACTGCACAAAAAAGGTGCAAAAACAGATCCATGCAACTACAGACTAATCAGCCTTCTCCTAATCATCAGCAAGGTTATGGAATCCATCATCGCTTCAGACATCAAATCCTTCCTCTTCTCCAATGGCTTGATTTCTGATCAGCAATTTGGTTTCAGACCAGGTCACTCTACCCTGGATATGCTGCTTCTGCTCTCCCAACAATGGATGGAGGTCCTCAATGCCAGACAGGAAATCCAAGCCGTATCCCTGGACATATCACGTGCTTTTGACACAATCTGGCACCCTGCCCTGCTCACCATACTCTCTTCCTATGGTCTCCAAGGCCATGTCCACTCATGGCTCACAGACTTCCTCTCCTGTCGCAGTCACCGTGTGGTCCTATATGGAGTTCTTTCATCCCCCCTTCCTGTCCAGGCTGGAGTTCCTCAAGGTAGCGTTCTGGGCCCTGTTCTTTTTCTGGTTTTCATCAATGATATCTCCGACTCGCTGAAAAATCCTCTTTATCTCTTTGCTGATGACTCCACCCTCTGCGGTACCATCAGTCATCCCTCAGACCGGCAAGCAGCAGCTTCTTCGCTCACTGCTGATCTGGATAAAATCACAAACTGGTCCAACACGTGGAACAAGTCTTTCAATCCAGACAAATCTCACACTCTCACTATGTCTCTTCGAAAGGACCGTTTCGAAACCCCCACCCCCCTCCCCCACCATCCACTTTCTCAACAATCCTCTGGAAGAAGTCCTTTCTTTCAAGCTTCTGGGTCTCACTATCTGCCATGACCTTTCCTGGGAAAGCCACATTTCAAACCTTACCTCCAAAGCCGGTCGCCGACTGGGAATCCTCCATCGTGCAAAGTCCTTCCTCTGCCCACCTGAGCTCCTGACCACCTACAAAGCTTTTGTCCTTAGCTTGATGGAGTACTGCTCTCCCCTCTGGTCTGGTGCTCCTGCCTCCCACCTTTCTCGGCTTCACGCTGTAGAAACCAAGGCATTTCAGATCATTGGCATCTCCCGCAATCGGGCTGAGTCTTTGGGCCTCTCATTCAATCACAGCAGGTTGGTCGGTGGTCTTTCTGTCTTCTACCGTCTCCTCTCCGGCCTTGCCCCGCTGCTCTCTCTGCGATTTGTCCCCTCCACATTTCGGCAGGGCGCTCAATGTCCGCCAACAACCCCCTTCTGGTAAAAACTACCAAAATCACGAATCACTGCTCACCTTCACTCTTTCATTCCTCTTTTTTCCCACCTTTGGAATAAACTCCCTCACTCTATTCATTCCCATTCTTCCCTCCAGGCCTTCAAAACAGCTGTTCACCATCACCATCCAAATCCCCGATCTTTTCTACCCCTGATAATCCACCCAAACCCACCTCCTTCAAATTCCCTGTAATGTCCATCTTCTATTCCCCATGTTCCCCGTCCCATCCCTCTCCCTTCCACAGATCTCCTAATGTCCCTGTTCCACACTGTTTTGTCCCTCCCACTCCCTCCCCTCCTGTCTCATGTCCCCCTTGATGTGCGTTGTGTGTTAGCTCTCACATGAGCCTCGACAAGCTCTACAAAAAAAAACTACATTGAGTTTTCTGAAGCCTGTGCGGTTGACAATTTATCAATGTCGTTCTCATAGCTGGGATTTTGCGATGGACCCCGAACAGCAGATTTTTTCCATTCACCTTCTGGGCTCAGACAGAGTACAATGTTGTGTTTATAGTGGGAGCACATCACTTATAATATAGTAATATAATTATAATTGTCCATTATATTGTTACAGATTGACTGGCTTGTTCACAAGTGGCCTCTCTTGGACCCGCTTCCCAACCTTTGACCCTGAAAACGATGGGCCGAGCATGCAAATCACTTCAAAATAAAAATTAAATAAATAATTATGCGACATGATGAGCTGATAAACAACCACAGGTCTCTCTGAAATGATTAATTCTGGAAGGGTCCTCAAATACAAGCCCCACATTACCTCTCCAGTGAATGTCACCTCAGATAAGGCCTCTGCACATGAAGCCCCACCCTTATTTATCAATTAGGTTATGGCTGAGCAAATCCATAAATGGGACCTCGGCTCGTCTGATCATAGCGAAAAACAGTGAGACATAATTATCCCGTCTACCAATTACATACTACATCTTACCAAATGAGAAAAGAGACACCCGGGCAGGTTAGAAATGAAAGGTCTTGCTAAATTGTTCCGTAAAGAACTCGAAGGGCACTCAGTGAAGCGGATACCTCCACCACACAATGCTTGATCCAATAGAACGTATCAGGTCCAATAAATATATCATTTTTAGCCCCATCTCTCAATGGTGAATAATCACTATAAATATAAAAATTATTCTCGTTATCCAGATCCGGATTCGGATCTTCACCAAAATCGAATCAATTCGTCCTTGTCTCACACACACACACACACACACACACACACACACACACACACACACACACACACACACACACACACACACACACACACACACACACACACACACACACACACACAATCTGTCCATCAAGTTTCGTACAAATCCGTCAGCAACCTTTTGAGATATTGTGCTATATAGTGGGTTCAGATCTTCACCAAAAATGAAACAATTTGTCCTTGTCACACAACCAACGTTTCCACCAAGTTTCGTCTGAATCCATCCGCAACTTTTTGAGATATATCATTTTTGGCCCAATCTCTCAATGGTAAAGAATCACTTAAAAATTCTAGTAGTCAGATCTGGATCCAGATCTTCATCAAAATCTAATCAGTTCGTCCTTGTCACACACCCAACCTGCCCACCAAATTTCATTCAAATCCGTCCACAACTTTTTGAGATATCCTGCACACAAACAAACAAAAAATTGCTCGTTGAGAAAGGAATTGCTGGAATAACTTTGTCATATCTCCATGATCTCTGAAAAAACAAAAACCTGGAGATAAATTTGGTTCTTGTAAGTCTATAGTGCTACTGTTTAATGAGTTATAGCACTTAGTTTGGTCATGATCATAACTTGGAAGTCAATCGGACTTGAAATGGCGTTTTTATCGCAATTTGAAAGTTTTGACCCGACCCCCCTGACATTCGACCCCCGACCGCGAAGAAGGGTGTTGGTGTGACACCCCAATGAGACATATGGTTGGATGTAAAATTGGAAGATGCACATTTTGGATTTGATTTGAAGTCGATACGACCATTTTAGTGGACGTTCTTGCGAAAATAAGAATTTCGGCTTTTTGGTGACCTTCACCTTGACCTTTGACCTATATTCACCAAAAACGACAAGTGTCTAAGTTGGACCATGTCGGACGTCTGGACCCAGTTTGATAATGATCGCTGAAACGGTGTGGCTGCTACAGGGTAAACAAACACACAAACAAACAGACAGACAGACAGACACACAGAATGACACACACAACAGACCAACATAATTGCCGAAATCCGAAGGATTCTGGCAATTAACAAAAAGACAGACAGGGGTGAAAACATAACCTCCTTCCACCTTCGGTGGTGGACGTAACAAGTATTTACAGGGATGCAGTTCAAAAAAGAAAGATCTAAGCTCTGAAAATGCAAATCACTTAGAGATTAGACAATCTGTACCATGAATCTACGAACATAGGAGTCTCATTCATTCTGGGAAGCAAGACGCAAGTATGTGTGATAGGCAGAGAAATAAAGAAGGTGGTGGTGGTGGTGGTGACCTCACCCGATACAAGCCTGCAGGCTTACATGGTCCCAACGTAAGAAGGGGAGGCAGGAATAAAGAAGAGAGGGTGATGATGGAATGCACCATGTGGGGAGAAATGTGGTGAATGCTTCATAATGCAAAGAAGAAATCGCGGATGCATGTCAGTAGCCTTGCTCTGAACGAGTCGAAGGTTGTGCATTCCAAAAAAACCACTAAATATTGGGATAGCAAGAGAAATATTGTGCAAGTACATAAAAGCCGGCAAGCCCAGGGAAAGAGCTCCGCAACTCGTTCACACTCGCTCCGTGGCTGGCTCGCACCTGCTCTGCAACAGGACCTGTCTGTGCAGTGGCTGACAATTGTCAGGCTTGTTCCTAGAGGACTTCGTCAGTCTCTCTTTGCTCCTTGGATGTATGCGACCCTGGGTTCTGGGCTCCTCCAGACTTATAAATCCCTCAGTCGAGGCATTCCCGAAGAGCTGACCAGTGTCCTGGTGGAGCTTATTGTTCATGGCTCTGCCTTCTCATTGGAGCGCGGCTGTTGTCAGGACATGCTCATTGGTCGAGTTACTACTGAAATATCTGAACTCCTGGGTTCCTTAATGTGTTGGGTGCAACTCACTGGGGTCTTCCAAAACCGCAATAATATGCACTACGACCATGCTGTTAATTTCAACAACTATGTATCTACATAATTGGAGAAGAACTCACACACAAAGGCATATATGATGACAAAGTACAAACACAATTTCATATCCACACTTTTGACAGAGGAAAAACGTCCAGAAACAAGAATTTTTTTTTTGTATACCTTGTTGAGGCTCGTATGAGAGCGAACACACAACGCACAGCAAGGGGGGGGGCATGAGACAAGAGGGGAGGGAGTGGGAAGGACAATACAGTGGGGATCAGAGACATTAGGAGATCTGTGGAAGGGAGAGGGATGGGGTAGGGAACATGGGTATTACAAAGCTGGACACTACAGGACTTTCAGGAAGGAAAGCAGGGAATTTGAAGGAGGTGGGCTTGCGGTGCATTAACGGGGGTAGAAAATGTCAAGGATTTGGATGGGGGATGATAAGAGGTGGTGGTGAATAGCTGTTTTGAAGGCCTGGAGAGAGGAATGGGATTGAATAGAGTGAGGGAGTTTATTTCAAAGCTGGGAAAAAAGAAGAATGGAAGAGTGAAAGTGAGCATTGATTCATGATGTTGGTAGTTTTACCAGAATGGGGTTGTTGGGGGAACTTGAGCACCCTGTGGAAATATAGTGGGGACAAATCGCAGACAGAGCAGGGGGGGGCGAGACCTGAGAGGAGACGGTAGAAGACAGAAAGACCACCGAACTGCCTGCCGTGAGAGAGTGAGAGGCCCAAAGACTCAGCCTCATTGCGGGAGATACCAATGATCCTAAATGCCTTGGTTTCAACAGCGTGTAGCTGAGAAAGGTGAGAGGCAGGAACACCAGCCCAGAGGGGAGAGCAGTGCTCCATCAGGCTGCGGAAGAAAGCTTTGTATGTGGTCAGGAGCTCAGGTGGGCCGAGGAAGGACTTTGGAGGATGGAGGATGCAAAAAAAAATGTAGTCTGGCTTTAGCAGCACAAATATACATCGCAGAAAGCTAATTACAAACGATTACTAATGAGACAACAGCCACCCTGGCATACTTCGCTCATGATCCTGCAATGCCAATTTAAAATCCTCTCACTGTATTGATTTGTCGCTCATCATGTCAAGTCATTATAATTACTCTCAACATCCTTATTTACAATACATGTACAATCTTTAACACGAGTCCACTGTAAAATATAAAAAACATTGAAATAGTAAAAATATAACTCCAATTCCATGAAAACAAAACTGCACATGTTGAGGCACATGCTGAAAGACAATGAAATTGTAACGAGGTAGACTGAAATAAGCACGAGTTAATTGCACCCAAAACGAGTGCAAAGATTGAAACAAAAGTTTGACAACTGAAGCAACGTCAGTATAACGTTATTAATGAGTATCTCGATCAGAAGTTGGAAGTGAATCGAGATTCAGAAGTAACTCTTAAAATAGTTCATGCGGGGATGGGTAATATGTATGAAATGTGTGATTAAAGAGAGAAATCAAAGGACCGCCTGAATGTCAAGTTACTTGGCAGACACGAGATGAGGGTGAAAAAGTAATCGTAAAAAAAAAAATTCTGCTCCTGAGATGTGAGCAATTCTACCGAGGAGAGTTACCCGCAGAACTGTGCAATCAAATCAAACGTGTCAAAGACAAACACATTCATCAAGCCACACACCTTCCAGCAAATGAGTGTAAAATACATTGAAACTGCCATTGGTGCAAACATCATTTGGAAACGCTTGGTACGAGATGCATGAAACTCAAAATTACTTAAAAACACAATAAATAATCTTAGTAAACGCAACAGCAAATGGGAGATCAAACGCTGCCTTGGAGTCATCAGAAGGATCCCGAATAAATAAAGAGCAAAGAAGAAGTCAAGAAGTCATCACAAGGAACCAGGATAGGATTCGGGTTTCAGCTGCTGCTGCCTAACCCTCGAACCCATCCTGGCGCAACCAAGTGAGCCGTACAGAAAAATTTCTGCAAGAATTCGCTTCTCCTTAGAGAGATTGAAAACGAAAGAGAGAAACTAGAAAGAGCAATTTAAGATTGCAGACCCTCACCAGGCCTTGTTTTGTGTGGTGTTTGTGTACCGGTGCATTATGTAATGACTAAAAGACATAACTAAAACTGTCACAAAATAACTGCTGGCAATGATGACCGGGTACAAAGACGTCCCACTTTGATGCAAGCCTGCTTTGAATGGACACCTGACCCTGACCCTTGACTTTTCTATATTATTGTTGAATTGAATTTAGACTGGGATAAAAATAAATTCAATTTAAATCAAACGGAAGACCAAATGGGTACAGTCCTGCATTGGAGGAATCAGAAGGAACCCAAACAAGAAAAAAGCAACAATGAAGTCATCAGGAGGAACCTGGATAGGATTTGCATTTCAGCTGCTACTTCTCTACCCTCAAATACATCCAGGCACAGCCAAGTGAGCCTTATTCAAAAAAAAAAATAAATAATCGAAAAAGAAATCCAAAAGAACCCAGATCAAAAAAAATCAAATCATTCTAGCTGCCAGACTGTGTGACCAATCAAGTTGAAATATAAAACATGTACTCCCCATCATGACTTGATTATAATTGAGAAGATTCACGCCGATTGATGAAGCAGTTCCAGAGAAAACATTATTTCATATTTTCCTTCAATCCAATATGGCAACAAAAAATGTGACTTATCAATTATTCCTCAACAAACTTGTACACCCAAGGCTTGAGGAACATTTGTGTGAAGTTTCTTCTCGATCTGTCTAGTCTTTCTGGAGAAGATGATTTTTATAGGTTTCAGGGTAAATCCAATATGGCTGCCAAACTATGTGACCAATGACATGATATGTGTGTACCTTTTGTTCCTCATGCATAGGCAGTCAGATGTGTAAAGTTTCTGCATGAGTAGTCGCACACATGGTGAAAATTTTGTCTCAATCCGACAAGTGGTTGTGGAGAAAAACACGAAAGTTCTTTACGGACAAATAAACAAACAAGCAAACAAACAAAGACAGACAGACAGACAAGCAAACGGACGCAAACGCAAGACCCTCTCCTTCAGCGATGGAAATAAAGAAAAAAGCAACAATTAGAATGAATAAAGAGAAATGAGAAATAAACGAAGATGTCACGAAGAACCCAGACAGATGAATTTCAGCAGTTACTCCCCAGGCTCAAACGCAGCAACATGTACAAACTCGCAGCCTCTGCGTCACACACGAAAGCTTGGGAGTTATTTGTTTTATTAATTTTTCGAATTAAAGGTGATACATATGGGACATTAGACCTCCACAACAAAACCATACACTCATTTGATATGATCCGATTTGAATGTTGAACGAGAAAGCACATTTAATAAATTATGGGGGTGCCTCCCGGTCGCTTTGCTGATGGGATAAATCAAAATATAGCATGATGTACTTCACAAATATAGTGCATGTCTATCTGTGTCAATGAGGATGTAAAATGAAGTGGAACACGAAAAAAAAAGGATTTTTAAAACACGTAATTGCTGTTGTTGTCGTGGCCGTGGTTCTTGTTAACCTCCGCCATCGAATATGGACGGAGGTTCCCGTTTTCACCACTGTCTGTTTGTTTGATTGTTTGTTTTTTGTGAACAGTATTACGGAAAAACTCCTCGACGGATTTCGACGAAACTTGGTGGGGGGATTAGGTATGGTCCAAGGATCATGCCATTAGATTTTGGACTTGGTGCAAAGTCCAATATGGCCGCTATGGCGGCCATTTTGAAAAAATATTTGAATTTTTGTTTTTGCATTTCTACATGTTTTAAGTGATTTCCAACCCCCCCCCCAAAAAAAAAAAATAAAAAAAAAAACTTGCAACTTTTTTTCAAAAAAATTTCTATTTTATTTGAAAAATATTTTAATTTTTTTTTGCATTTCTACATGTTTTAAGTGATTTCCAACCCCCCCCCCAAATAAAAAAATTGTTAGAGAAAAAAACCCCAGAAATTTTGCAACTTTTTTTTCAAAAAAATTTCGATTTTTTTTTTTGGGCATTTCCACATGCACGTCAATCTAGTTTAGTTTATTCAATCGTGGTTCAGTAGAGTCTGATCCGTTTTGACCTACAATTAATAGGATATCAGGTTCACTTAAATGACCCAGCAGTATTGGCGGCGGAGGTTTTGCACTCTACCGAGTGCTCCCCCTCTAGTTGTCTGTGTGCTCCTTCCATGGGCTGCTAATATGTTGTTATATTCTACGATAAATATTACTATGTATCCTCCCGTGTCCTTCAAATGGTTCCTGTTGTCGTAGAATAATAAATGTCACCGTGTTGGAACCATTAGATGAAGCTCCCATTCCCACGTCTTTTTAAAACAGACATCTTCATGGTTACATGGACACAAATGTTTGTTCCAGGTTAATCGATTTATTTGCTTTCCAACCAAGTGAATCGATTATTAGGATTAGGGTTTTTATTATTCTCGGACAGTCAGGAACCCTTTAGAATGAAGTGTTTTACACACACACACACACACACACACACACACACACACACACACACACACACACACACACACACACACACACACACACACACACACACACACACACACACACACACACACACACACACACACACACACACACACACACACACACACACACACACACACCTCCTTTTAGTATAGTAGATGTGTGGAATAGGACGACGAATACGCAAGGCACAGAAATAACGCACCTCTGCTCACCTTTCCCAAGGTCCAGTCCAGTTCTCCACCTGCATTCATTCCTCCCATTACTCTGTGGAATTGTCTCCCTGTGTCCATATCTCATCCTCCTCATTTTTTTTGTGTACAGAGTCAAGGCTCGTGGAAGAGCTGGAGCACAGAACGGATCAGGACACAATATAACAAAAGGAACAGCAGAAAGAGAGAGGGGAATGCCAACAGCAGGGCCGAGGGAGAAAATAAGTGGAGAGGAACAGCAAGGGATGCGGGGAACATTGGGGGGTTGGGGGGAGATTGATAGAGGAAAAAATTGGCGAGTGGTGTTGGTGAGGGGGGGGTGCACGAGCTGCACACTGTTGAGCATTTAAAATGCTGTTGAGTGATGAGGAGAGCATTTGAAGCCTCAGTCTTTCAATTCTTCTCCCCACCATTACCTCAAGCACTCACTATGCACATCCATAATCTATTCCACACATGGTTATTATTTCCCATTATGTTACTCTGTGGGCCATTGTTATTTGTGACTCTTGGATGACAGGGAAAATTGAATTTCTAGTAAAATGTTTTGTTCTACTGGTCATGCAAAAAAACCTTGAGTAATGAAATAACGCAGCAAATGAAGCGGTAAATAAAACTGGACAAAATGAACTTTCAGCACACTCGTTGTGGTGGGTGACCTTCGAGTTTGGGAACCCAGCAAATTGGAAACTATTCTCAGCAATACAGATAAGCAAAGATAGAAAATGGTGACTAAGGGCTGGTCATGCTATATATGAGACTTCAAGGCTGTTTTCATTAAAAAAAATATTTTTTGACATTCCAGGCTCCCACCCATGCGTAGCACGGGAACCTCGCTGGTGTTGGAATGATTGTGATGTTAACCCCTGGAAAACAAACTCCCAAGACTGGTGCCTGTCACACTGCACCTGGAACACTTGGAGCAAACCCATGACCCTGCGAATCGTGTCAGATGGCCAAGGATCGAGACCTTCTGGTGGGGAGCACTATAACACCACAATTATCTTCAAAACAAATCCATTTTCACCATCTCCTCAAGCAACCTTACATTGTATTTCACAGGGGGAAAGATTATAAATCAAATGAGGTAGTGTAATGCTGTACAGTAATGTAGTGAGGCTTCATCTACAATATTGTGTGCTGGTTTGGTCACTACATAATATGAAGAAGGACAAAGCTGTCAAAGAGAGGGTTCAGTGGAGAGCGACGGCATTGATTCCAGGCCTTGCTCGACTAAGATTTGAGGATCAACTGAAGGAGACAGGGCTTTATACACTAGAAAGGAGGCAATTACGAGGGGATACGAGAGAGATGTTTAACATCATGAAGGGTGCAGATAAGAATGAAGCAGGACAGTGTATTTTTTTTAATCAAGGTGGGCAGTCACAGAATGAGAGGGCATAATTGAAGAGGGAAGAAGAGTACGGCGGATAGAACAGAAGCAACGGTATTTTACACAGTTGTTAAAGCATGAAATTATCTTCCAAAAAAGGTGGTAGAGGCAAGGAGAGTTATACATCTAAAATGAGTTTGGATATAAGTACTTGGATATAAGCAATGTGCACAGAGAAGAGGTACAGGGCTATTGGCAGTCTGAAAGGTAGGTAGCTTAAGATTATCCAGGTGTGATTGAGTGGTGATGTCTGTAAATTAGAGATGTCTAATTGTTTTGTATGTATCATGTCAAGTGGGAATCTGCAATAAGTTTTTTTTTGTCTAATTAGAGGAAATATAAAATGGGAGGGGTGGGGGGGGGCGATGCAGGTATAAATCACATCCCCCATGTCCTAAGGGAACTGAGCTTTACTGAGTAGTTGTATTAGGAGGTGTTAGGATAGTTATTTCCCTGGGTTAAAGGAAAGTTGAGATGACACGGCCTTGATGGGGTGTGTGGCCTCCTCCTGTGTGTGGGATTCCTCATGTATCCCTATAGGTATATAGAAGTGCAAGCCAGCATCAGCTTGTATTTAGTATAGAAGTGAAAGTTCATGTATGTAAATACAAACCAGTAGAATGGAAGTAAAGAAGAACAGAGGAATAGATATGCAAGCCAAAATAAGTTGTTTTATGAGCTCAGCTGCAGATTCAACTCGATGTTATGATGCCAAATAAATTTTCCATACAGTAAATTGAAACGTCTTAAATGTTTATAAAAACAAAGGGGCAATACACCAAGGCACTCACCTGGTAGCAGATGAATAAGATACCCAGGGAACCAATGGAAGGCATGAATGACCCACAAAATATGCAACGAAGAAGAAAGTAAAATCTATGGATTTTTTTTTCTTTTTTGATTCCGTGAACAAACTTCGGAATATCAAGGGTGATAAAGGTTGTGGTCAAGTTTCATCGAAATTGTGTGTGTGTGGTTTCAGAAAAGAAAGCAAATACATATTTTATGGGGCAACCCCCCTAAAACACCCTTATGCCCCCTTATACCCCAATTTTTCTAATGTGTGAACAAACTTTAGTAGATCACCAATGATGAAGGTTGTGGTGAAGTTACTTCAGAATTGTGTGTGTAGTTTCGGAGAAGATAGCAAATACATATTTTGGGGGGCATCCACCCTTACACCCAAATTTTTCTAATGACATAAACAAACTTTGGTATGTCATGGGTGATGATGGTTGTGGTCAAGTTTCATTGGAATTGTGCGTGTCTTTTCTGAGAAGAAAGCAAATACCTCTTTAGGAGGGGGCAACCCCCCCCCCACCATACACTCCCTCCATAGACCCCCTCAGACCATGATTTTTTTAATGCCATGAACAAACTTTGGTACATCATGGGTGATGAAGGTTGTGGTCAAATTTCATCAGAATTGCACATGTAGTTTCTGAGAAGAAAGCAAATACCTATTTTGGGGGCAACCTTCGTCAACCCCCTTCGGGCTCAACTCACCATACTTACTGAAAATCACTGCTGCGAGTGGAACAGCCACTGGTTTGACAAAATAAGGATACATCGCAATAATTTGTCAGAAAAATAAAAATATGACATAAAACTGGGTGTCAGCTAAAAGCAAGATGTTGTGGTATTTGTGAATAAGCATTAGTAAATGTCTATACATGAACAAGTAAAATTGACGGTCACATGTTATAAGTTTGCTGCAGCACACATTGGTAAATTGTAATATACACTACTTAATGTAATGAGCTAATTTTGACTGTAGAGGGCAGTATTGAATTTTCAACTGCCTGGTGAGATTTGTGAAGGTACTGGAACGTTCTCAGATGAAACTTCCAGTATACACTGGAATCACATTTGCTGGAAAGCACGAGATCATTCTGTGTTACTATTTTCCCCGTGAGAGTGAGCTGTAGGGAGACGGGTGACATGTGACGAGCTGCGAATTTCGATCGTCCCTGTGCTCGATTTTACTCTGATGAGTGAATGAGGTGTTGATCTCCAGAGTGTTGTGAACATATGGAACTGATTATAATCAGTTGATTAAAACTCATTAAGATTGTGTATCAGGAAAGAATTACTTTGAGCTCTTCAATCATCCTGGACGAGCCAGTGTATGAGAGGGAACAACGTGACAAGACTCAATCATTCAACAGCCACGGTGGACGAGGTGAACATGCTTGAGTTGAGCCAGCAGGACTGGGTCACTAGGCAGCAGAAATGACTCAATGCAGGAATCAATGTTGCACATTGTATGCAATGGTGAACTTCCTCATTTGACTTTGTATCTGTTATTTGAAATACAAGTTTCAAAAACATTACACGATTGATGTGGTCACGGTAACGTCACCCAGAAGTCACCGACTCCAATTGACAAAGATCCATTTGATTGGTAGCTGTCCTGTACGTCTGTTCATAGCCTAAGGTTGCAGTTGTTGGAGAACATGCTGGGTTGGGCACCACAAATAACATACATACACTAAAAGGAAGGAAAACCCTAAGATGCTCGTATCACCCCCAACACTGGGTGTCCCATCTGCTGGCATTAATTTGGGTAGGTTAAAGGGAAGGTTGAACCTCCCACAGTCTCTTTTGTGAAGAAGAAGAAGCAAGTCATCATCAGCATTCTGGACAAATTCCAAATTCTTGTTCCATCAGTCGAGTATCCCACGTCGGAGGGGCAACCCATCCAGGATCCTAGCCAAGAGGTTGCTTCAGTGTGTGTGAGAGAGCAAGAGAGAGCGAGAGAGTGAGAGAGAGAGAGAGAGAGAGAGAGAGAGAGAGAGAGAGAGAGAGCGAGAGAGAGAGAGAGAGAGAGAGAGAGAGAGAGAGAGCGAGAGAGCGAGAGAGCGAGAGAGCGAGAGCCCACCTGTGGAAAACTTGCAGCGCTGCCAGGTGAAGATGAGGTGGGCACAGAGAGCAAAGCAAAGGAGCTCAGCCTGTTGAAGAATGAGAAGGACTGCAAGGAAACGCACTGAGGTTGGACAATTCGATGATAGAATAATTGATCAAGCAATGAGATCATTACAGCAATACCAGACTTCTGGGGCTGCTCTGCAATAAACCAAGTGATTTAGTAAAGCATTTTATGGAGTGGGAGGAGGCATTGTGCAGGCATTGACCAGGTGTTGCTCAATCTCGATGCATGCTTCTTAATGGAACACTGGGCAAAGTGAGTGGCAGGTCTGGCTGGAATGGGAATGAACGTGAAGTACAATATACAGTGGGGGAACAGAGACATAAGTAGATCTGTAGAAGGGAGAGGGATGGGGCAGAGAACACGGCATTTACAAGATAGACATCCCAGGGACTTTCAGAAAGGAAAGCAGGGAATGTTTTAGTGTTTAAACAGAAGTGAAACAAACGAGCAAGCACTGGTGAGATTATTGGGAGAGGCACATGATCGGTAATGGGTGCATCGGGGGTGTTGGAATGTTAAGGTCATCCAATGTGGAATTAGAGGAGAAAAGAGAACCTAAAAGAGTGGCTTTGTCAGTTGGAGAGACAGCTATAGTATCACCGGAACAGAAAAGCAAAGGAAAGATAGAGCGACAAAAGTTGTTGGAGATATATTTGGCTGAAGACCAGAAAGATAAATGAGTGAAAGAAGAGGAGAGATTTTCACACTTCCTTTAGATAAAGGAATCCTCCGCCTCATGAATAACATATTAGCAATGATTTATAGCGGAGATGAAGGATGAATTTTTCAGTCAGAGTAAGAAGACATTTTCAAAGTTCGATGAGCCATGTCCCTTGCATGAATGGCAACAGAAAACGAATGGCTGAAAAAGGGGATATGCGCTTCCATTCTTAAAAAAAATAACTTCAGCCATACACTCTGCAGAGACAGAGACATCACCCTAGAAGAGGCAGTAATCTTCCCAAGGAAAGCCAAAATAGAGTTTCCGTAAGCCAGTCCAGTCAACAATATTGAAGTGTCAATACGGACATTTATGGAGAGGAGGAGGAGGAGGATGCTTGAGGAAACGTTATGTAAAGAGACATTCCAAGAGTGTGGTCAGAGGAACCAATCAGGGATGAAATTGTGTGGCAAGAACATAACAGACTGGAGGTGAAAAACAGGTCCAGAATATTGGGAGAGTGGTCTTGTACATCTAGAACATGGGTGGGTGGTTAATAATTTGCTCCAAATCATTAAGAATGGAAAACATGAGAGCTTCAAACTGCCACTTCCCTCCCCCCCCCCCCCATCAATGTGTACATTGATATCTCCAAAATCAATAACTTCAGATTGAGGGTGTGAGGATGTCATGGCCTCATTGCAGGAATTTAGATAATCAAAGTAAGTTGTAAAGTTTGTAGAGTTAGGAGAGCAGTAGGTGAAACAGAGAAAATAGTGATAGTTTGGAGGTTCAAGATCCACAAGGCATACAACAAGCGTGTTGAATTTGGAATAAGCACAGACTTCTTATTTGAAATGGAATTGTGAGTGAAGGTGAGTTGGAAATGTAAAAGAAATTCACGAGAACCTCATTTGACAGTTGGGTCTCTGAGAAAAGCAAGACATGAGGAGAGGTACCAACTAAATGGTGTACAACAGAAGAAAGGTTAGAAGGAAGACCACAAATGTTGGTGAAATGAAGAGAAAAAAAGTCAGGACCAATACTACAACTGCTTGAGAACCTTGGCCTTCTCATTGGCAGCAGAGACAGGCAGGACTGCAGAGATTATTCACACCCCAGAATACCGGAACTAGGGGACACAAACCTGTTGTACCTCTCCTTGTTTATAATTCATGGTTTAAAGAAAATGAAAGGAAAGAAAAGGAAATTGTGAAGATATGGATTGAAATAAGTGTATGGTGCACATGAGAAAGAAAAATTAAAGCTAGCTTGGTAACTTAGTTTGTGTGAAACAAGGTAAGAGCAGTAATCCTGGCACAGAGAGTGTAAGATGGTTCCAGACCACTTCAACACTCCTACGTCAGTGTGGTAGTACCACCCTGGGCAGTTGCTGTATACCACCTTCTACCTAAAGCAACCTACATGGCTGGTTTTCCCTTCCTGGGAGCCACCCTTAGGTGGTAGGTTTTGGTTTTAGTCCTACTGGGTGTCTTAGCATCCTCCTTCCAGAGGCAGAGAACACTGACTTGGGTGGGTTGCCGGTTTAGTCACCACCAACCCGACCATGAACAGGCAGCACTGGATACATGTTACCGCCATCAGATGGATATTTGAATTCCTGACCTGGCCTGACTTGATGTCAATCAGCCGACACCTAGAACATCAACCTTTGAACTCTCTGGCTTTACTTTCCTATCTTGGTTGACTGACTGAATCCAGTGGTGAAATAATTGGACAGAGGTGTGTGTGTGTGTGTGTGTGTGTGTGTGTGTGTGTGTGTGTGTGTGTGTGTGTGTGTGTGTGTGTGTGTGTGTGTGTGTGTGTGTGTTTTCTGATGTCAAAACTGTATTTAAGAGGTTGTGCTGAAGTACATTTTCAAACTGAAATGCAAGTATTCAACTTTTGATTTAATTCCCTTTTAACAAAACGGTCACATTACACAACATATTGTGCTGAAGGTAGAAGGACATCAGTGAAGCTATCTATATTTTCAATATACTTATGATGAGGCACAAATACAATTTGTTAATCAGTGTGAATAATTCAGGGAAATATTTTTATGCAAACAAGAATCAGGGGAAAAAAAAATTCCCAATTGTCAGTTTGAAAATGAGCAGTGTGTGTAATCACATCCATAACGTGAAACCTTCCAAGATCCAAATGAAGATATTCAGATGCTTTCATGATGCTGAAAGCAATTTCCTCGCCAGGAGGCAATCATAGCTCGAATAAGAAATTTCTGATTATCTCTTTACAGCAGAAAATTTATTGATGTAGGTGTGAATAATCAGCGTACACGTGGCATTCAGAATGTTTTCAGAACAATATACACTAATCTGAGACACGCCAACCTTCTTCTTTTTTCACATTTGCATATTTTGATAAATAAATGGTGTTAGAAAGATCACGTTTTATTGAAGAAACAAAAATTAAATTGCATTTGGTGGGAGAGAGAGAGAGAGAGAGAGAGAGAGAGAGAGAGAGAGAGAGAGACAGAGACAGAGACAGAGACAGAGACAGAGACAGAGACAGAGACAGAGACAGAGACAGAGACAGAGACAGAGACAGAGACAGAGACAGAGACAGAGACAGAGACAGAGACAGAGACAGAGACAGAGACAGAGACAGAGACAGACATAATGAACAGAAAATGAAAAAATGTGATGTGTGTTCTGGGCACAACTCTTTTACCATTTAATCTTTTGTCATCAAATTTTCAACAAACCCCCATGAAAATATTAGAAGGCAAATTAATAATTGGGTTAAAAAGTCAAATGGCAAAGTCACAAGAAGTAGAAATAGGCCTCACCAGCCCATCCACCACGAGTCAGTGCGAGACAGCCAGGTTTAGTTTGTAATCGCTTCCGTGTTACTTTATTAGTCCCCTATCGGTTTCACTGGAGGGACGAGAGGTTTTCTCTATGTCTGTCCATCTCATGTGTGGTTTTTCTGACGTTTTCACCATACCCTTTAACATATTCAACTGAAACTTGGTACATGGCTTTATCATGATAAGTTACAGAACAAGTTCGAGTTTCAGGGCGTTTCATAAATTTTTCACAGTTATGCCCTTTTTGGACTTTGATAATGTCACATCAGTCGGGGACATGTATTAAAAACTTGTTAATTTACCACTTCAGCCTCTGTGTGCCTGTTCAACCTGTAACATTCATACCATTTGACCTTTTGTTATCAAATTTTCAACAAACCATTATTATGAGAAAATGGAGAAAATGACTAAATAAGTTTTACATTTTTTTTTCAACTGCTGTTTCTGTCAAGTTTAGTTTGAATAGAAAGTGTGCATGGATGGGCTTTTGCATTTTAAGATGCTTTCCAATTCGTCTTTTGTTTGGGTGTTTTTTTTTTTTCATTTTTCTTTGTGTCCAAATAATCCAAAAGTCTGAGGCCACAACATTCTTTTTCATTAATTTGTAATGTCTCTCTTGTGGGTAATATTCTGCAATATTAAAAGACAGAGGGATTCCACAGCATTTGGATGGTTCTTTATTTAGATGAAAAGGAAGCCAACCAAATATTGCAGAATTCTGGCAGAACAACATCCATTGGGAGAGGGTTCAATTAATACCACATGATGCTCAAGATAACAAATTCGACAAGACTCAAAATAATAGTTTTACACCAAAAAGGCAGAGAGAGAAAAACAGCTATTTCTCGATGTGCCATTCAAGCATCAATAATGAAGCAAAATGAGACAGAAGAAGATAAAGATAAAAAAGTGGATTGGGAGACCAAAGAAACTCAACAAAGATGATCAATAGAAAATAATAGAAAAATAATTGAGTGCTGAACTTACACAAGAACTGACACCATCAGGAGTTCAAGTGGACTAATCTACTGTCAGAAGGTCTCCATGAGTGAGTTGCTGTCAAAAACTAACTATGTATGTTGATATATAGATCCTGTATATATATATATATATATATATATATATATATATATATATATATATATATATATATATATATATATATATATATATATATATATATATATATATATATATATATAACCTCACGGTCTACCACATTCATCGGATATATATGTTGTTCTTCTTTCGGCTGCTCCCGTTAGGGGTCGCCACAGCAGATCATCCGTTATGATCCGCATACTGATTTGGCACAGGTTTTACGCCGGATGCCCTTCCTGACACAACCCTGGTCGCCTCTTACGACACAGGGATAAGGATTGGGTTTCGCCATGATTCCCGGCTGCCCTACACCCTCTCATAGCACGGCCCAGCACAGAGCTCCCGTCCTAAAGCGATCCTCCAACCCAAGCCTCCGAGAAGCCGGATTACAGGCGCACGTCACTACGCCCGGTATTCATCAGATATATATATATATATATATATATATATATATATATATATATATATATATATATATATATATATATATATATATATATATATATATATATATATATATATATATATATTGTTACAGTGCCTGGGGTCGGCCGTGAGCTGACCGCTCTGACGGAGCCGCAAGTCGAGTCGGCCCGACTGATGGCCCGGAATATAGATTGCTTTTGAACACGTGCTGGTGAGATGAAGCGCCGATCCTTCCCGTCGATGCGTCGCTATCTCGAAGAACCCCCTCCAAGATGAGGCCGATGAGTCGCACCAAGCCGGGAACCAAGCGGAGAACAAAGAGCTCTACGAACCAAGAAGAGCCAGCCGAGCAACCAGCTCAACTCTCTTTCGATGAACAAAGCCTCTCTCAACACGAAGGAAGAACTCCGAGCCGAAAAAGCCTCCACCTCACCAAGCAGAACCGAAGCTCACTGAACCAAAAGTCTCAACCCTCGCCAAGCAGAACCCAAAGGCCTGCTGAAAGCCAAGCCGAAGCAAAATGACTTCAAAAAGCCTCCTCCCTCACCCGAGCCAAGCAGAAGCCGAAGCTCAACTGAACAACCAACCGAACCAACTCAGGATCTCTTCCTAATTCCCCTCCGCCCTTCCCCCGCTCCTGGTGTGACTCATTCCCCCCCCCCCCCGTACCCGCATAACGGCGGGTGGGGGGGGGAGTTGTTTATGTCCCGTGATTCTTCGCAGAAGAGGGGGAGGGGCGTCTCCATTGTGTTGTGTTCGTTCACGAACTATTAAATTAAATCACAGCGCATCCAATCGATTTCTGCCTCTGCCATCCATTAAACAATGGAAGGTAAACTAATTAGGGAACATGCACTTATCGGCATAACTGAACTAACGGAACCTGCATTTTGACTGTGATCCAATTCCAAATTCGTAACACCACATACTGTAAATATATATATATATATATATATATATATATATATATATATATATATATATATATATATATATATATATATATATACATACATATAACACCAAGATATATCCGAGTGTTGGCGTAGTGGTTCGGGTAGCGGCTTGGGATCCAAAAGGTCCTGAGTTCAAGCCCCGTTGGGCCACTGAATTAATACACCAGGAGGTTGACTCAGCCTGTAATCCTTCCAAGGTCGGCGAAGTGAGTACCAGTGTACTGGGCCGGTGTATGCCCCGGTTAAAATAGGTGTACCATATCCCTGTGTCGTAAGAGGCGACCAGGGTTGCGTCAGGAAGGGCATCCGGTGTAAAACATGTGCCAAATCACTATGCGGATCATACGGATGATCCGCTGTGGCGACCCCTAACGGGAGCAGCCGAAAGAAGAAGAAGAAGAAGAAGAAGAAGAAGAGGTTGACTCTGTAGTGTCATGGTAGGGGCGCTTATGAGGCGGACACGAGCGGAGGAACAGTCGAGCCCGGCTGTGGTGTACAAGCACGAGCGCGGGCGTACTTTGCCCGCAGCTCTCCTTTATTACGTACTTAACACACTCACGAGCCGTGGCACTACGGCACCCACTACAATGCCTCAGGCGGCGCGCACTCCTTATATCCCTGGCAGACACGATGCTCACGACGACCACTCCCCCCATCATCATGCCCTGCCCCGCAGGCCCGCAGGCTATACCACAGACTCAGCCTGTCATCCTTCCAAGGTCGGCGAAGTGAGTACCAGTGTACTGGGCCCAGTGTATGCCCCGGTTAAAATAGGTGTACCATATCCCTGTGTCGTAAGAGGCGACCAGGGTTGCGTCAGGAAGGGCATCCGGTGTAAAACATGTGCCAAATCACTATGCGGATCATACGGATGATCCGCTGTGGCGACCCCTAACGGGAGCAGCCGAAAGAAGAAGAAGAAGAAGAAGAAGAAGAAGAGGTTGACTCTGTAGTGTCATGGTAGGGGCGCTTATGAGGCGGACACGAGCGGAGGAACAGTCGAGCCCGGCTGTG